>NC_136811.1:39478041-39488041 GCF_951216825.1 Electrona antarctica
ACACACACACACACACACACACACACACACACACACACATACACTCACACACACACACACACACACACACACACACGCACACACATGCACACACATGCACGCACGCAGGCATGCACACACATACATACATACACACACACCAGAAACTTACACACGCACACACACACACACACACACACACACACACACACACACACACACAGTTCTCGCTGAGATGTACACTTTTAATTGACTCCACTTGGCAAAGCCTCTCCGCAGGGAGCAGAGAGAGAATGAGAGGGGAAGAGAAAGAGGTGTGGAGAAAGAGAGAGAGAGAGAGAGAGAGAGAGACAACAACGACATAATATTGCCCGTAGACTGAGACAGTAAAGCAGACAATGGAAAAAGTAGTGTGCGTGTTGTATTATAGTTATTTATTTCTTATTTCATTCCAATGAAACCATTCAGTTCAACCATACCCTGACGTACAATGCCAGCCTCATGACATGTTTCATAATCTCACCAATAACGACAGACTGGCATGGTCGAGTGCAACTACGTGAGGGCTTGGCGCAGGGCCAACTTCTCTCTCTCTCACTCCTCTTAGACAGAGAGAAAGAGAGAGAGAGAGGTAGAGACTCTAAGACAGAGGAAAGGAGAGAGAGAGAAAGGCAGACGGTTCGGTCCAGGTGCTGTGCCTCAGGGATGGTTTGCTCCTCTGTTCCTCATTATCAGAGAGAGAGAGAGACAGAGAGAGAGAGAGAGAGACAGAGAGAGAGAGAGAGAGAGAGAGACAGACACACACACACACAGAGAGAGAAAGGCTGGACCAGAGCGAGGGGCTGTGTTAAGGTGTCATTATTCACCCACTCAAGCAGCTGAGAGCAGGTCTCGCCTTACTTAGCCTGGTGATAATGTTATGGAGACTGCCTTTGGAGCTAAAGGCTGGTTAGGGACAAAGCTAAGCACTAGCTGACAGGCCCACCTGGCCAACACTGCAGGGTGCCAGAGCTGTAGTATAGCCTACCTGCAACTGTACGGTATGAGTACAGGCTCATACCGTAGGCTATAGTGAAGCTAAGAATAAATGCACTTCATGGTTTAAGTGTCTGCCAAATATGTTTTAGCTCTGCAAGTAGAATATCATAGTGAAGATGTTTTTCTTTTTTTTACTGTTTTTCTTTTCTTTTTAGACCACAGAGGTTGTGGGCATCTACTGTATGCGAACAGAATTGGCCCGTGTTCAGGGGAGGGAAGCCAGATGGGGAGGGGGGATATTGGTCATTGCATGTACTCCTACGGGCTGGGGCGGCACCTGTCAGCAGGGAGTGTTCAGCAGTATACGAGTAGCCGAAGGCTCGAAGCTACGTGGGGGCTCTTCACTGGCAGGTGAGACAATGAGAACACAGACGTCGGGAGGAATCAATTGGCAATTTGGCATAATGACTAAATTTAAGAGAAAAACATTCCAGCATTCCAAAATCCTAGGTCAAAAGCAGATCCAGCAGCTACTGACCAGGATAACAGATCATCAGTAACAGATCATTATCATGGCCAGTAACAGGTCAGTATGCCAGTATCATGTAAGATAGGAGATAAAAAAATCAGATATCCTGCAACATCTAACATAATATTGGGTTAATAATATCCAACAAGATACATACACTTACAAATCTTAAATTGTGATTCATCTCTTTGACAGAATGGCTTTCACACTGACAATAAGATCATTTGGATTCCGCATTCATGATCTACTTAAAAAAATCATTAACATGGTGAATCACATCTTGATGACCTTGATCATCAAGATGTGATTCACCATGTTAATGATTTTTTTCCAGACCTCCAGTTCTAGGAAACACAGAATGGGGGGGGGGGGGACTTTTTTTTAAATTATTTCCACACAACAGCTCTAAGGTATATTAATGACATAGTAAAATGTTGAAAATGAGTGGAATGCCCCTTTAACACCAAACATACCAAAATAAAAGCTGTATACATGAGCAAAGGTTGTTTAGCCAACACTTCATATAGTGTATAGTGCTGTTCTGTTACAGGCACTCACACAACAAGCTCTGAGTGTGATCGGCTGAGGTGTGGTTAAATAGTACTCTTATTCAAAGCGATTCACACAGTAGGCTATAGATAGATGACGTGTTGGACATCTAGTACAGTACTATAAGGTTATTTAAAATGTCTTTAGCTATAGTCTATAGTCTATACACTGATACAATTAACACACTTGATGCCCTTTACACTTTATTGCTGATCAGTAGCCTACACTTCTATCAAAACCTTATTCCTACTTCTATTAAGCCTTGTTTCTTTTACTTATATCTTGTATTTATTTTTGATTGGACATTGTTGTTGGACATTATTAGCACAGTACGGCGGAGCATGCCACACCAACATTTCACTGCACATACCTGTGTGAGTGACACATTTATATTCTTCATTCTTGAAGAATATATGAATGCATCAAATGCATATATACGCTTGACAGCACCTGTGAGCTGCTGCATCCTTCAATAAAACAAATTGGACAACTGTGGTCCTTAGGTACCGCCTTTTGAGGTATGTTTTGGACAATAGCAGCATTGTACATTTTCAATCTACAATATGGACAAAAGGACTAGGAAATCATCAGGTCATCCATCTCTGTGTTATTAAAACAGTCACGGTCTTCAAACATAATGAACACCCTAGCGTCCCTATTTTGGGGCGTGTCACAATAGTGGAAAATTCAGCACAAACAGGCAAATGCAATGTATGCAACGCATTATAAGCTTGTAGATTGGCAATTTTCTGAGAATAGATTTTGTTTTTAGAGTGGAAAAAAGGAGAGGGCTTTTTATGGACCCCTGGGGAACTCCGGTCAAGTAAGTATACTGTATAGTGTTTATGTACCATGACTAAGACATCTACTGTGGCTCAAGGTTTGAAGGTTATTGCTGGTCATTATTGCTATAGGTAAATATAAGGATAAAACATATTTTTGTTCGGCTCCTTCAGATATTGTAGCAGCATAAGTAATAATAGAAAAAAATAAGATGGAAAAACAAACAAACAAAGACAGTAAGATAAAAAAAAGAAAAATTTAAAATCAATGTAGGCTACAGTATGTTACAAATGTTTTCAAATGGGGGTCCGCAGCCAAATCAATGTCAGGGTTCTTGACATGTTTGAGAACCCCTGTGCTCTGGGCTGAGGTAGAGTCTCAATAGGTGAGTGTCCTCCCCCCTCTCCCTCGCACGCACGCACGCACGCACGCACGCACGCACGCACGCACGCACGCACGCACGCACGCACGCACGCACGCACGCACGCCACACACACACACACACCAATCCTACCCCACCCCTTGCCCTGGTTTCACCCTCTATGAGGCGGACAGACAAGACAGATCTAATCAGATCTCTCTCTCTCTCTCTCTCTCTCTGTCTCTCTCTCTCTCTCTCTCTCTCTCTCTCTCTACCCTCTCCACCTGCCACCGATCCACTCAGCATCTGGAACTGAGGGCGGGGGAGAGAGAGAGAGAGAGAGAGAGAGAGCGAGAGAGAGAGAGAGAGAGAGAGCAGTGGGAGAAGTTACATTTAAAGTCTGCCAGTGCCCAGCAATTATGAAGCATTATAATACTTTACTTTATAAGTCATTATGATAGGTTGTATAATGTGTTACGATTTCACTATGGGTTCTTATGAGTACTTAGTTATAACTGTAATAATATTGTTATAAGAAGATTACAATGCATTATACATGGCCTTATAAGTTATACAATGCTTTATGATGTGTTATGATTATGATAAGCAGACTATAATGCATTGGACGTATATGTTTATAACGCATGCGTTTTACCAAAGCAAAAGTTATGTACTCATTATGCAACATGCCCATTTCAGAATCATATATTATGTTATTGGTTATTTTGAAGATTTGAGATTTAGACACGTGTCAGTTGTTGTTTGTGTTTGTGTCGTTTTTACGTTGTGATGTTTTATGTGGACCCCAGGAAAACTAGCGGCCCCAGGAAAACCACTTATGCCCTATTTTATACTTCATAAGAAATTGCCAATCTACAAGCTCAGAACAAGTAGCAATGGTCACACACAAGGCATCTGCTATTTTAGAATAATTTATTGTAAAGATTTTTTATTCATATTTTGGATTAATTATCCATCCATCCATCTTCAACTGCTTATCGATATAGTCAGGTCGCGGGGGCAACAGCTCCACCAGAGAGCGCAGACTTCCCTCTCCAGAGCAACATTATCTTCCTCCTGGTGGATCCCGAGGCATACCAAGACCAGTGAGTTGATGTGATTCCTCCAACTGTGCCTTGGTCTGCCCCGGGGACTCCTCCCAGTGGGACGTGCATCGAGGACCTCCCTAAGCTGGCTCCTTTCCAGGCGAAGAAGCAGCGACTCTACTCCGAACGAAAATACATTGCTTGGATGCAACTGGGACGTATCCTCAGTGATGTATCCCAAGGTCATCAGGATTTCGGGTCTCGCGAACATCATACCCCTCACTCGGGTGACCCAGCAGGGGTGATCAAGTCCAGACTTACGTCCCAGACCTATAGGGAAAGACCATGGCCACACAATCTGTTGGATCCACTCCGGCGGAACTACTCTGGTACTGGGAGGCATAATTCTGGCATGTGGAGAGACTAGGCTCTGTGGGTTGACTCCTGTCCGGGCCCCTCCTACGTCACCAGGTCCACTCCTGCTCTCACCAGGAGTACCGCCAGGACCTGTGCGTTGCACCAGACTCCCAGCACCAGACACTTCATTCAGGAATGGTGGTCGCGTGACTGAACTTCTCACCCTATCTCTCATATCATCATATTGATTAATTATGAATAATCTAAATCTGCAAAGTGATAGTAATTAAAGCTGTTAAATAAATGTAGCAGAGTAAAAAGAACAATATTTGACTGAGATGTGATGGAGTAAAGTTACTATGCAATATCAATAAATAGAAATACTCAAGTAAAGTAAAAGTACTTAAGAAAATTACTGGATGGGGGGGAAGTTAAATTTAAAGTGGTGATGACACAATTAATGTCAAATTAATCCTCCCCCCCATTTCTCTCTCCACTCCCCTGAGACTTCAACATAGAACCACTCAGATGAACACTCACATGATATCCACAAATCTCACATCTCGGCAAATCAGAAACCCCCCACACACACCCCGCCATCTATTGTCGCTGTCGGGTGAGAACCTTGTATGTCCAAAACGGTTAGGAGATGAAACAAAAGATTGTGTGTTCCAATGGATCCAATGTCATTATTATTTCACTATAGCTTTTGTTAACTACTATTCATTGGTTCAATATTAATAAAACCCAAACTTTCACCTAAATATCTTTCAAAAATAACAAAGAATTGCTGATCTACAACTACAAGCTCAGAGATCATCGATTTTCTTCTACTTGTATCACACAGTACGTCTGGCATTACATTTACAAAGGAAAACCATAAAGAGTTGAAATATGGAGAAGGGAGGTTTCCGCCTGACAGCGACGCTATGTAACTGCATGAGTGCACGTGGCCTAATCTGTGTGGGAGCTCGGCTCTGCGTGGCGCGCAACGCTAGTTCTGCGCCACGCTAATGGGGCGATGGGGGTGGGTGGGAGGCATGGGGGGGGGGGGGGGGGGGAGGGGGATGGGCGATTGGCGTCTCTAATTATGGCTTGATACTAAAGAGTAATTAGTGAGCTGTGTGGCTGATGGCGGCAGCTTTGGGTACGTCAGACTCGATTGCGAGAGATAAGGGCCGCGTGCAGAGCCTCTGAGCAATCCTACGGGGCTAGCGGCCTAGCGCGCAGCCGCGCGCACACACACACACACACACACACACACACACACACACACACGCACGCACGCACGCACGCACTCACACGCACACGCAATCTTAGGCGATTTTAGAATGCCATTTTTATTTTTGTGGATGCTATATCTGGATTTAGATAATCTAATTCTCAGGAAGAAATGCCTTTGCTTGGCAAAACTGCACATGAAATTATTCTCTGAAACTATACTCATCACAGTACTCTCAGAGTTAATTAGATAAATCTATACCTTTATCGATCCCACAGGGCAAATTTAGGCACCAGAGACAGCACAGCAGTGCAAGTTACAGATACAGTGCATAGAAGTACCGTAGGTGCAAAAGAACAATAAAGAGACAGCCTTAAACTAATATTAATATACAGAGGTACACAGGTGTGAGTTGTAACAGGGAACAGTATGTGCCGTGGCTGTTGATCACTTCAATAATCCTATGAGTGAATTTGCTATTTCCTTTTGGTTCGAGCTAGAGGTTTCGGTCTTTAACAGCCAATTCACTATCAAGGACCACACCACCAATGAGGACATTTAACAGATTTTATTAACGAAAGATGCATGACACGATGAAGGAACGAACGATGAACAGAACGAAGATGACCCGCGACGGGTCGTCTGGCCATCCAGCTGGACGTCGGGTAATTGAGCCGAGGTGGGGAGGCTTCAGGGATCCGCCATGCTCCCGGGCACAACGAACCCCCCTTAGGGATCTGTTAGGATATGTTAGAGGGAGTAGGGTGAGAATTGGGGTGGGGGGGTGGGATGACGAAAGCGAGAACGGGGGGAGAACCGGGGGTTGGAGGGGCTTTATATGCACAGGTGGAGGTGACCCGATTGGAGGTGGCTTGATATGATGTGGGGGTAGCTGCGTTGGAGGTGTGGTCCTGCTCCTGAACTTCGGCTATGAGTTCCATCAATTCCAGATGTTCATTTTCAATTGAAGACTGATAAACAGTAGGTTGTGTTGTGTTGTGTTGTGTTGTGTTGTGTTGTGTTGTGTTGTGTTGTGTTGTGTTGTGTTGTGTTGTGGTTGCTGATGTTCGTTGTGAGTTATTGTGACAGCCTGGGTGGCTGACTGACTGTGTATTGGTTCATGAATGGCATGGTGGCAAATAATGTCTCTTTAGGCCTATTCTTCTTTCTTTCTTTCTTTCTTTCTTTCTTTCTTTCTTTCTTTCTTTTGTCCTGTTTGGTCGAGGGAAAAATACTTAAATAGTTGATGCATTCAAATGTATGTCTTTGAAAACTATCGATTTATTTTTGTCCAGCACATGAATGTAGCCTGTGATAGTGTGATTATAGTGAGTAACCAGGAAGAAAAAAAAACCCTAATTTGAACCCCTGGAATGGTGCATAAACCCCCACCACTATTGTGTCATGTAGTTCTATGATGGATCCACCTGACCCGTCCCCAGGTTGCTCTTAGCAGGACTGTGGTCCCTGGGTCAATCAGTTGAAAACCCCTGGACTAGACTAGACAGTGTGGTGTGAGTAGAGATGGTAGACTAGACTATAGACAGTGTGTGTGAGTAGAGATGGTAGACTAGACTATAGACAGTGTGTGTGAGTAGAGATGGTAGACTAGACTATAGACAGTGTGTGTGAGTAGAGATGGTAGACTATAGACAGTGTGTGTGAGTAGAGATGGTAGACTAGACTATAGACAGTGTGTGTGAGTAGAGATGGTAGACTAGACTATAGACAGTGTGTGTGAGTAGAGATGGTAGACTAGACTATAGACAGTGTGTGTGAGTAGAGATGGTAGACTAGACTATAGACAGTGTGTGTGAGTAGAGAACTAGAGATGGTAGACTAGACTATAGACAGTGTGTGTGAGTAGAGATGGTGCTAGACTATACAGTGTGTGTGAGTAGAGATGTGCTAGACTAGACTATAGACAGTGTGTGTGAGTAGAGATGGTGCTAGACTATAGACAGTGTGTGTGAGTAGAGATGTGCTAGACTAGACTATAGACAGTGTGTGTGAGTAGAGATGGTGCTAGACTATACAGTGTGTGTGAGTAGAGATGTGCTAGACTAGACTATAGACAGTGTGTGTGAGTAGAGATGGTGCTAGACTATAGACAGTGTGTGTGAGTAGAGATGTGCTAGACTAGACTATAGACAGTGTGTGTGAGTAGAGATGGTAGACTAGACTATAGACAGTGTGTGTGTGAGTAGAGATGTGCTAGACTAGACTATAGACAGTGTGTGAGTAGAGATGGTAGACTAGACTATAGACAGTGTGTGTGAGTAGAGATGGTAGACTAGACTATAGACAGTGTGTGTGCGTAGAGATGGTGCTATAGACTATAGACAGTGTGTGTGAGTAGAGATGGTGCTATAGACTATAGACAGTGTGTGTGAGTAGAGATGTGCTAGACTAGACTATAGACAGTGTGTGTGAGTAGAGATGGTGCTAGACTATACAGTGTGTGTGAGTAGAGATGTGCTAGACTAGACTATAGACAGTGTGTGTGAGTAGAGATGGTGCTAGACTATAGACAGTGTGTGTGAGTAAAGATGTGCTAGACTAGACTATAGACAGTGTGTGTGAGTAGAGATGGTAGACTAGACTATAGACAGTGTGTGTGTGAGTAGAGATGTGCTAGACTAGACTATAGACAGTGTGTGTGAGTAGAGATGGTAGACTAGACTATAGACAGTGTGTGTGAGTAGAGATGGTAGACTAGACTATAGACAGTGTGTGTGCGTAGAGATGGTGCTATAGACTATAGACAGTGTGTGTGAGTAGAGATGGTGCTAGACTATACAGTGTGTGTGAGTAGAGATGTGCTAGACTAGACTATAGACAGTGTGTGTGAGTAGAGATGGTGCTAGACTATAGACAGTGTGTGTGAGTAAAGATGTGCTAGACTAGACTATAGACAGTGTGTGTGAGTAGAGATGGTAGACTAGACTATAGACAGTGTGTGTGAGTAGAGATGGTAGACTAGACTATAGACAGTGTGTGTGAGTAGAGATGGTGCTAGACTAGACTATAGACAGTGTGTGTGAGTAGAGATGGTAGACTAGACTATAGACAGTGTGTGTGAGTAGAGATGGTGCTAGACTAGACTAGACAGTGTGTGTGAGTAGAGATGGTAGACTAGACTATAGACAGTGTGTGTGCGTAGAGATGGTGCTATAGACTATAGACAGTGTGTGTGAGTAGAGATGGTGCTATAGACTATAGACAGTGTGTGTGAGTAGAGATGTGCTAGACTAGACTATAGACAGTGTGTGTGAGTAGAGATGGTGCTAGACTATACAGTGTGTGTGAGTAGAGATGTGCTAGACTAGACTATAGACAGTGTGTGTGAGTAGAGATGGTGCTAGACTATAGACAGTGTGTGTGAGTAGAGATGTGCTAGACTAGACTATAGACAGTGTGTGTGAGTAGAGATGGTAGACTAGACTATAGACAGTGTGTGTGAGTAGATATGTGCTAGACTAGACTATAGACAGTGTGTGTGAGTAGAGATGGTAGACTAGACTATAGACAGTGTGTGTGAGTAGAGATGTGCTAGACTAGACTATAGACAGTGTGTGTGAGTAGAGATGTGCTAGACTAGACTATAGACATTGTGTGTGAGTAGAGATGTGCTAGACTAGACTATAGACAGTGTGTGTGAGTAGAGATGGTAGACTAGACTATAGACAGTGTGTGTGAGTAGAGATGGTGCTAGACTAGACTATAGACAGTGTGTGTGAGTAGAGATGGTAGACTAGACTATAGACAGTGTGTGTGAGTAGAGATGGTGCTAGACTAGACTAGACAGTGTGTGTGAGTAGAGATGGTAGACTAGACTATAGAGCGTCGCAGTCCCGCCTCCTACCCGGGACCAGGAAATGAAATCCAATGCATTATTCTCATAGACATTTCGTAAAGTATTTATTTAAAGACGGTTACGCCGCGGACAAAGCCAACTCGAGTCGTGACAACTCATGACAACACAAACAATATTTTGGACCAAACAAATAATTAGAAAGAAGAAAAAAACGGCAGGTTACAACACTTTTTTTGTTGTTTTTCTTCTTTCTAATTATTTGTTTGGTCCAAAATATTGTTTGTGTTGTCATGAGTTGTCACGACTCGAGTTGGCTTTGTCCGCGGCGTAACCGTCTTTAAATAAATACTTTACGAAATGTCTATGAGAATAATGCATT
>NC_136811.1:39493041-39513041 GCF_951216825.1 Electrona antarctica
AAATCATCCATTATGGCACAATAAAGTCAGCCACAGACATACCATATTTCCACTGTGGCCCTTGTGATGTGCAGAATGGCAATCGCAAATGATGCAACATTTGTGTGCATAATTTGACCCGTTTTCAGCTTAATATCTAAAGGCAGTGAATGCATTACTCATGCCACCAGAATGCCACCAGTGCAGTGCAGTTGTAAAGTGCATGCTCACCAAGTGCAGAGGCTGAGGGTTGGAATCCTCTGTGGTGCGTCCGGCTTTGTCAAGAGGCTATACATCTTCCCAGTGGGGGTTCCTCACACATGTGAGTCCGACACATGGCTAACCTGTGGCTCCAGACATGCGTTGCTGGTTACGACACATGCGTGGCCGGGTTAAAACTCACCTGTGGCTTCCCTGTGAGGTTAGGGTTAGGTTAGGGTTTGGGGTAGGGTGTCGGACTAATGACTGTGTTGAAACAAACACATGCACCCCCTCACTGCTAGGTCAGTCAGTAGGATACAACAGCAGTGACAACACACACATGTGTGTGGGAGGAATTACAGTAATTGGCATAACGAATACGTTTGGGAGAAAAAGGTGTAAAAGGAAAAAGAAAAGTGAACGGAAAAGAAAAGTGGAATGCCTTATCAACAGCCGCGATACTCCTCGATTCCCAAACCAAATATAAATCAGACGTAAAAACATGGCTGCTCTCAAAATATAATTGGACCTAGATAAATGTATCCCTAGCTGGCCCCCCAGAGACGCAAACAACGAACAAACTCCCTCAGCGAGCTCCATGGAGGGAACCCTGTCTGAGTGGCATCCTCTGCCCACCCCCACCCCACTTTTCTGTGAAAATTATAGTTTTTAGTGTTGTTGCTGATTTGTAATGTGTTGTATGTATTGTATGTCATGATGATGAGTTGAGTGCAATGGACCACGATGAAAACAGCCCCCTCGTTTGGTTGTGGCATAAACAAGTGTGCAGTTGAATTAGAATACTTATCAGCCAAATGATTGGGTAATAATGGCTTAAAGCTCTGAAATGTCGACCTTCGCATGAGACATATCGAATTAACAGCTATGTTTCAGAGTCTGACGGCCATGTTGATGGCCACTGTCTTCGATGTATCGTCGACACTCACATGCTCAAATTCACTTGGAAGGAAACAAGCTTCCATTGCTCAAATGCGGTCTTGGCAGAAAGACAGTGCCACGTTCAGAATGGTTGCGTATGTGAAAAATGTTTGCAGTTCTGTTGTTTCCTATACCTTTCTAAAGCCAAAGCCACTTAATCTCTGCTGAGATCAGCAGTACCAACCTAGATGCATGCTCGCCTGCGCACGCACGCACGCACGCACGCACGCACGCACGCACGCACGCACGCACGCACACACACACACTTAGCCCCCTCGACCCTGCTCTTCCTCCCTAATTCACAGCCCTTGGTAATCCTAGCCCTGGGCCTGCCCTAGAGTGCTCACAGCAGCTATTTCTGCTAGCTACCTAGCGCATCAGGAATACAACGAGAGGCCCTGACCCAAGGTTTACCGCCCACCCACGCACATGCACACACACCTACACACAAACGCACACTTGCCTACTGTATACCCCAGAGCACCTGGTCTCTTCCTTTAGCAGTAATTGCTCAGCGAGTAAGAGAAAGGGTGAGCGAGGGAGGAGGAGTGGGGTGGGGGGCGCGATTGGACAAGAAATCCAGCAGCCACTCTCAAGGTTGCGCTGTGGTACAGAGAGAGAGAGAGAGAGAGAGAGAGAGAGAGATGAACTCCTGGCCAGTTGTGTGTACTGTGGGGGGCTCTATCTCAGGGGAAGCAATCGCTGGTGCCCCTTAGGTTTAACCTATGACCCCCCCATGGCCACCAATTGGACCACAGAGTATACTGTTGAATACTGTACCATATCGTTGTCCCCCCCTGCCCTCCCACTCACACGGTTTAGCTCTCCCAATGGAGACCTGCGATCACTGCTATACCTCCCTCTCCTTCTCCCTAAACATAGCCTATAGCACATGCTATAGTATACGTCTCTCCTCTCCTCTCCTCTCCTCTCCTCTCCTCTCCTCTCCTCTCCTCTCCTCTCCTTTCCTCTCCTCTCCTCTCCTCTGCTTCCCTGGTTAAATGGGCCCCAGGGGAACATCAGGCGAACCATAGCCCAGCAGCTGGAGCTTCCAGCTTGGAAAGTAAGTGAGAGACAGAAAAAAAAGAGTGGAAGATAGTGCATCTATCCTTAGCTGGCCCCTCTGCCATCTGGACACCTGAGCCTGGGGCCTGTACAGTACATATAGCGCCTCCTTCTGGAGATATGCTGCACAGTTTCACTAACCCCATGATGACACCTGATAGATTTTCTTATTTGGTCAGTCCATATTTTTCCGTTACTTTCTGAGACGAGGTCACGTATGACCTATTACGCAAGTGCGATTTGTTGTGATGCGCTTCTTATAAACAGTCCACAGAGAGTCAGTATAATTGTGTGGCAATTGTGTTTGCTGCAACGTCGGCCTTATAGGACAACTGGTTGTCCAGGAACACTCCCAGGTTCTTGGCAGTTTGTGCTGGAGTAACAAGGTTGTTGTCGAGGGATTTTACCAGGGAAGAAGATGAGCTCAATGATGGAACTTGAGGTGGCGGAGTGTCCACACAGTAATGATGGTAGTAACTGTGGTGGCGGAGTGTCCACACAGTAATGATGGTAGTAACTGAGGTGGCGGCGTGTCCACACAGTAATGATGGTAGTAACTGTGGTGGCGGAGTGTCCACACAGTAATGATGGTAGTAACTGTGGTGGCGGAGTGTCCACACAGTAATGATGGTAGTAACTGTGGTGGCGGAGTGTCCACACAGTAATGATGGTAGTAACTGTGGTGGCGGAGTGTCCACACAGTAATGATGGTAGTAACTGTGGTGGCGGAGTGTCCACACAGTAATGATGGTAGTAACTGAGGTGGCGGAGTGTCCACACAGTAATGATGGTAGTAACTGAGGTGGCGGAGTGTCCACACAGTAATGATGGTAGTAACTGAGGTGGCGGAGTGTCCACACAGTAATGATGGTAGTAACTGAGGTGGCGGAGTGTCCACACAGTAATGATGGTAGTAACTTAGGTGGCGGAGTGTCCACACAGTAATGATGGTAGTAACTGAGGTGGCGGAGTGTCCACACAGTAATGATGGTAGTAACTGCACAGTATATGACAGTCAGTGGGACCAAGCATTGAGCCCCGGGCGACTGTAACCCAGTCAAGAGAGTACGAGGTGATCAAAGCAAACCTCTCCAAGGAACACAGCATACCGTAGGTGTGGTAGGTCAGGTAGGAAGAGAACCACTCATGTAATTGAAAGGTTAGAAATGGTGCTATAGTAGTTGACTATGTATTAAATGCTGCACCAGGGGCAAAAAAGGAGGTGGATAGAGAAGTGAGAAGCAGCCTGAGTGGCACATAATAGTGCCTCTGTGACCGCAAGCTAGGAGTGCAATCACAGACGGCTGTTTGAAAACCTGACTGGATCCAAACTATAAGGGTTATTATGACGAGGGAGAAGAGAGAGCTAGCTATAAACCACCTGTTAAAGAGTTTTGGATAAGAAAGGAAGACAGACACAGACTCTTCATGTTGGAGGGATCAAGAGCTGGCTTCTTGATGAGTGAAGAATGGAAGGCAGACAGGACACAGCCTGAGGTTATGGATGAGAGTGGTAATGAATGGAATATATAGATGTAATTCAGTGGCAATGGTCTGGAAGATTGAGGAGTAGATGGGGTCAACATGACAGGTGGTCTGTCGATGGCACAACATGCATTTCAGGACCTCATCTAGAGGAGAGAAGCTGGGAAAGGAGCCTCTTATCCTCATCTTCAGCAGAGAGCAATAGGGAGGGGTGGCAGTGTCAGGGGGGGTTGAGAAGGGAGGAGAAGATAGAGAAAATGTTAGAGCAGAGCTCTGTGGAGATTGAAGAGAAGGCAGAGAAAAGTGACTGAAAGCGAGGGAGGTCATCAGATAGGCCAAATGATAGGCTTACACTCGAGTCTAGTCAAGCACACAAGAATTGTCAAAAACTCTTACAGTAAAATTACATCACCTCTGTAGACTGCAAGTGTGAATTCACCACCACCACTCAAACCTACTCATAACCAGGGTTACATTTTTCTCAACCACTTATGCCCAGAAATCAGAGTTGCTGTGCAATGTGATTTTGAGCTTTGAGTTTGTAATAAATTGGTTAGTATGAACCAGGTTTTATAAATCTGTACTGTGTGGCCAGGGGCGATAGAGAGGTGGAGGGCAGAGAGTTGAGGAGGTTGACGGTGCGAGGCCAAGCATGAGCACTCGAGCAGACAGGCACATCACCCTCCCACACCGTCAACACTGACACTAATTGAGAGGTCTATGAAATATAAATGATCTCTGTGGTGGCCCCTCGCCTCCCTCCTCTCTCTCTCTCTCTCTATCTCTCTCACTCGCTCTCTCTCTCTCTCACTCGCTCTCTCTCTCTCACTCGCTCTCTCATACTTTCTTACTCTCTCTCCCTCCTCTCTCTCCGCTCTTAATCTTATATTCTCTCAAGTTCTCTCTCTCCCTCTCTCCCTCTCTCCCTCTGTCTGTCTGTCTGTCTGTCTGTCTGTCTGTCTGTCTGTCTGTCTGTCTGTCTGTCTGTCTTTCGCGCTCTGCCTGCTAGAGTGGATGAAAGATTTCGTCTAGACGTTTGTCACAACCTGGCTCAAAGGTAAGTGACAAAAGAATGGAGAACACGCTAAAGACTGTGAATAATGCTAAATATTTTAAGAAAGCAAATTAAATATTGGTGTGTGTCTGTCAGCAGGTCAGCATGGCTGTACAACTACAATATGTGACACATACACAAACAAATAATAGCAGAATGCAGGCCGGGGGAAGACATGGCGAGAGGATCCTCCTGAGCCTATCCTGCTCAGATGTGACAACTTTAAGACCCATGGTGTAGCAGAGGGTTTCCGGTGAGTTAACATGCAAAATATCAGCACACCTTGACCAGAACGGAACAGAGCCTTCATTAGCATCATTGGTAAGACCTGTGAAATAAATAAGGAAGAGGCCCAATTTCTTTCTATATATATGGCTCCCTGGCCTGGGCCGTGGCTCAGCGGTCCAGGCACCTTGGCTGGTTATACAGTCTGGCAGTGTGCCGCGGGTTCGACTCCTGATCCCGACGGACTTTACTGCATGTCACCCCCCCATCTCTCTCCCCATTTCCTGTCAGTCTACTGTCTGTCCCTCCATAACAAATATAAAACTAGAAAAAGTGCCCTTCTGGGCACAGGTCTCCACCAGGAGGATAGGAGTGTGTGTGATGTTTAGCAAAATGTTTAGGAGTAATATAAATATGGTGTGTGAGAGAGACGCGGCTTGGCCTGTTGTAGCGCCACCATGAGGCTGATTAGAAAACTGTCAGGTGGCATTTCTTCCTCAGCCTAGTGGGAATATGCATGCACAGTTTCACCGCAATCGGACGCTGCGTTGAGTAGTTGTGGTGATGGTACAAAGCGGGCTACTCCTGAAAAGTTTAGAAGTCAATCGTAGCCAATGAGGGTGGATTATGAGAAATCAAACAAACCCATCTTGATCACATGACTATGGAGAGCATGTGTACCGATTTGCGTGAAATTTGGATAAAATATGAAGGAGTAATATTAGAAAATGTGTTTTACATATGTCGGCCTCCTGGTGGCGCTATAAAGAGCAGATGTGAAAAATTCCAGGCAAAGGTTTTTCCTTGGCTTCTAGGGAGTGTGCATACAAAGTTTTACACAGATCCATGCAGTTTGAGGTAAAAACACTAATCGGCCAGTTATAGCGCCACCATGAGTTGAAAATGTTCATGTGGCATTTCTTCCTCGGCCTAGTGGGAATGTGCGTGCACAATTTCACAGAAATCACACGATGTGTTCATGATTTGCAGCATTTTGTTTGAAACTGAGCACTCCTGCGAACTTTGGAAGCCAATCTTAGCCAATCAGGATGGAGTCTGAGAAATTTGAAAGACCTGTTTCGTTGAATGGCTCTAGAGAGACTGTGTACCAATTTGCGTGATGTTTGGACAAAATCTGTAGGTGTACTGTCCAAAAACGTGTTTTGCACAAAGCGCCCTCCTGGTGGCGCTATAACAGGCCGTTCTGGAAATTTTGGGGCAGAGGTTCATCGTTGGCATCCAGGGAGTATGTGTGCAAAATTTGGCATCGACCGAGTTAACGGTGCCGGAGATTAGTTGTTCACAGACGGACGGACGGACGGACGGACGGAGTGCAAAACATACTCTCTCCCCATGCCTTCGGCCTGGTGGAGACAATAAAGGCGAAAGCCACAAAAAAAACATTTTAAAATCCACGCCCCCTCCACACACCTGCTGCAAACAAACAGACCGACACAAGCTCCTTATGTTTGGTAGTAAAAAGAAATAAACAACTTATAATGTAACTTTACACCTCATGGAAGTTGAGTGGAGTAGTCTGGGTTGTTTGGAAGTGAGAACTGCTCAGTCACAAGTGTGTGACAGTTTGAAGTTAATTAATCTTCTAACTGTTAGGACGTTTTGCTTTTTTTTGCAGGTGAGTTAGCTACCTATGCTAAGCATTAACGCGTGTGTGTGTGTGTGTGTGTGTGTGTGCGCGCGCGTGCACGCATCTGCATGTGCATGTGCATGTGTGAGTGAGAGGGAGGGAGCGTGAAATGAATAAACATAAATGCATGTGCTTGTGCCAGGGATCGGATGAAATGGAGAGCGCTCATTGAAGCCTTATGTCCCATAGGGGACGAAGAGGAGTAAGTAAGAATGTGCTTGAAGTGCTGTGTGCATGGGTCCGATTTATAGAATAAATATACAGACACAATGTTTTGTTTGGGGTGTCAAATCCTTGTATGAAACTTCATTTTTAACTGTTTACTAATGATGGTTTAATTGAAAATTATTGTTAAAGTGTTACAACCTGAGTTGCACATCTGGATTTATATCTCTCAACTTATTTCAAGGCATATAGGCCTACCCTATTCCAGGCATGTCCCCACAGCTTCCTTCCTAAAATGTGTTATTTATCCGATATAAAACTAACATATAGTATAGCCTACATACTGTACATCTACATATACTAGACAGGATATAATAGGCTATACAGTACTGTATAGTGTATACTACTAGGCTGTATATGTTGTAACCAGAAGAATGCGGAGTACAGTGAGTGTACAGTATGTGGTCAGCTCACTTTCTTTCTACCGTACCTACTTATACTCAAAGCTCATGGTGTCTCTCTCAACCTGCTCCACAGGTACACGAGTCCCCAGACCCCCAACTCAGCTTCTCCATTCTCCTGTAACATGCTGTGAATGCTGGACCATATTCTAATCTAAATCTCTGACCACTGGACGAAGAACGAGGCTGGTCGGTGCCATTGATACTGGGAGGAAAGTACTGGCCAGCTAGCCAGATGTATGGAGGATGGAGATGACTGGAGACGCCGCTGGAGGGCTCACCATAGCTAGAGAGAGCGCCAGAGGCTCTATGTCTATGCATGGGTTCCATAGTTTGACCCTGGCATCAGGGTCAAACTGCTGCTTGTGTTGTATGCTGTGTGTATACTAGTGTGATTCAAGCTGTTGTACTATTACTGTAATTTTGGGTGGCTTCTGCGCTGCCTACGGAACTCGCCTATGGGCTCGTTCCTGCAGCAACGCAGGCGTGCCAATAATAACGATAAAGCACACCCTCTCGTGTAATATTGCTTAATTCAAATCTACAAAGTAACTAGTAACTAACCCTTTCAAATAAATGTAGTGGAGTAAAAGTACAATATTTGCCTCTGAGATGTAGTGGAGTAGAAGTAAAAGTATTGGAAATTGGAAATACTCAAGTAAAGTACAAATATCTCAAAATGGTACTGTACTTAAGTAAATGTACTTAGTTACTTTACACCACTGCAGTTGAGTCATGCACACATTTGCATGTATCCAGTATCAGAGTGCATGTGTAAAAGGTGGGTCTGCATAATGCACATCTCCTAAAAGTTTGTGTGTGCTCTCATGCGTGTTATGCAAATGTCTGTGCATGTGTTTTTGGTGTTTGCGTGTGCGTGCAGCATGCTCGCACCTGTGTGTGTGTGGGGCTAAGGGGAGTGCAGGCCAGGGGGGGGGGGGAAAGAGAGGTCAGTAACTCGCTCCCTCTGGCTGGACGGGAGACATTTAAAGGTCAAAGGTAGAGGACGGCCGATGGCCCGTCGCCACCATCTAGGGTTATTTTTAGGGCCTTCTTCTCTCTGCACATAATACGCCATCACCACTTTCTCCAGGGAATTCTCTCCTCCCGCTATCTCTCTCTGGCCCACTCTCCCCCTCCCTCCCTTCTTCTCTCTGTCTCCGTGTGTCTGTCCGTCCGTCATTCGCACAACTTATCCTCCTTCTTGAATATCTCTACTTTCTCACTTGTTCACGTCTCTCTCTCTCCCTCCTGTTCAGTCATTCGTGGTCAATTCTCATTGAGGGTTAATTTCTCATCCTCTCGCTCACACACACGCACACACTTGCACACACGCAGAGAGAGACAGAGACGGATAGAGAGTCCCCTACCATCCTGGCAGTGGAGAACTCCAGAAGAATGTTGCTTACCATCAGCAGTTTGCCTTGGCTGTGTCAGTTGTCTCCATGCTCTCCCGATGACTGGCTCACACACACGTGGGAAATCATGTCTTTGTGTGAGCATGTGTGTATGTGTTTATATATTTGTGCGAGTGTAGGACCGCATGTGTGCATGCTTGAGGAAACACATGCGTTTTTGTGCAACCATCAGCTGAATAAGATCGAGCCACGCGCTTTGTCAAGGCACTGCTGTTGGGAGCAGCAGGTTTAACCTCTTTCAACCATGAGTCATTCCAATTTTGGGCTAAAATATTATCAAAAATGTTAATTTAATGGCACAAACAAGCTTACAACATATTGCATCACAATGCGTTATGAGCTATAGACAGCTTTGGCTACTGGGAGGGCCGGCCGGCTGGGGGTACCACGGCAACGTCATTATGACTCAGTCAACCAACCCATGTCATTCAAGTTTATGCCATTCAAGACATAACCATGAACAAAGATTTCTGTCGAATGTTCACTTATATTATGATGACATGTCCAGAATAGGGTACGTGTGGTTAAGTGCTTAAGAAGGAGCTCGTGCATTTTTGGGTGGCTATTCGCTTCGATTGGACGCTTGTGTTCAATTTTGCCCTTTTCAAGATGATAAGTGACATAAGCCGGCATAAGGGCAGGCCGCGCAGTCAATTGTAGGAGCTGTGGAAAGCCATTCCGCTCCACTCCAGCGGTGTTAAGCCCCTTTAAACCTCATTATCTCCCCTTATCTGCATCTGCAATGCATTTTCCAGCAAATGTCACATTATAATCTGTTAGAGTCCAAATCGGCCATACTTTTTTTTATAGACGCCAACAAGCATGGGGAAAATCAATGGAGTGAGATATCAGTGAAAGAGAGAGAGCATGAGAACGAGAGAGAGAGAGAGAGAGAGAGAGAGAGAGAGAGAGAGAGAGAGAGAGAGAGAGAGAAAGTGAAGAGAAGAGAAAGAACAGGACTGAGGTGGAATGATAAAAGAAAGGGAGACAGAACTGGAGAGAAACTGAAACAAACACACACACGCACACACACACACACACACACACACACACACACACACACACACACACACACACACACACACACACACACACACACACACACACACACACACACACACACACACACACACACACACACACACACACACACACACACACATGTTTCTAAATCCATGAACTGTCAATGTACTCTACTGCTACACTGTCTCAAACACCTTCAATCTCACACACTTTCTGATTCACTCTCTACTTTCTTTCTATCCCAAGCTCTTCTTGCGTCCTCTCTTGTCCTCCATTAGCCTCAGTCTCCCTCTCCAACCCCCCCCCCCCCCCCACCCCTCCCTCCATCAGTCTCCAACGCACGCTCGTCCTCTCCCTCTTTGAGATCCAGTTTCATATTTCAATTAATGACTTTGTTGGCATTTGCTGTCTGACCGAAAAGTGCAGATGCTTGGAATCGACAATTTAATTATTCAAGCCACCGTTTCGTAAATAATGGTATAATTACTTTAATTGGAATATGCGTCTTTTCTGTCGACCTTCCTCTCGTCTCGTCTCTCTCTCTCTCTCTCTCTCTCTCTCTCTCTCTCTCTCTCTCTCTCTCTCTCTCTCTCTCTCTCTCTCTCTCTCTGTGTGGCTCCTGTCCCCTCCCATAATCCCCCGCGGTATACTGCATGCTCCCACCTAGTCTCTGCTCACCCCAGACTCTCCCTGCTCCTCTTCAGTGGTGGAAAAAGTACTCAGTTGTTTTAGTTTAAGTAAAAGTGTCAATACTGCAATGTAGAACTATCCATTATCCATGTCCATTACGTACAAGTCCAGAATGCAAAATGCACTTGAGTGAATGTACAAAAGTATTGGCATCAAAATGTACTTAAAGTAACAAAAGAAGAAAGTGCTCACAATGCAAAATGTCCCATTTCAAGTTTTCAGACGTATACAAATGTTTTGAAAATAGCAGATCTACAAGCTCACAATGCGTTGCATCGCCATTCGCGACGTATTGTGAGTGTGTAGATCGGCTATTTTCAAATGGCCAAAATGTATATAGGGCAAAAGTGGTTAATTAATGTATGTTTTGTAATAATAATCCAAGTAACTATAGTAACTAAAGTTTTCAAATAAATGTATAGTGGAGTAAATGTACAATATTTACCTGTGAGATGTAGTGGAATATAAGTAAAAGTAGCCTATTGGAATTTGGAAATACTCAAGTAAAGTACAAATACCTCAAGATTGTACTTAATTACAGTACTTAAGTAAATGTACTTTTCACCTCTGCGCCCACCTTGTCTCTGTTCGCCCCAGACTCTACCTGCTCCTCTCCCTCCTCTTCTTCTTCCCTCTACAAATTCCCAGTGTTGATTTCGTCAACTAAAAACGATGACGGAAAACCTTTTTGCACTGATGAAAACTACATAAAAATGAATTCAAACCTAAGCTATGATGACTAAAACTAAGACTAAATATATTGAACATTTTGTCAACAAATAAAAGCTACGGTAGACTAAATAATTGTTAGGGTGGGACTAGTGGAGAAGAGATCCAGTAGAACTTAAAGTCAAGTAATTCAAAATAAATAAATTAATACAAATAAATAAATGTGCCAAAAAGGAAAAAATAAAAGTTGGCGTCCCAATTGAAACCCCCCCGTGGGTCACAACCCAGTCTTTGGGAAACAATGCTCTACACTCTACAGTATACACCTCACCTTACCTCCGTGCTCTCCATGCCATCCCAGTCCGTCTATAGACGAATTACTGAGGCGTAATCCATGGAGCAGTGCCCTGTAGGCCAGGTGTAGCTAATCAGTTCCGCTGCGCTTAATGGTACACCTCAGTAATGGCCGCACCCAGGGCAGCCCTCGGTGGATTTGTCTATAAGCGCTCGACTCTCCCTCCCTCTGCTGCACCCGGATGCTATTCCTCCCCCCCCCCCCCCCCCCCCCCCACACACACACACACACACACACCACCCCCTCTTTCTACTGTCCTCCTAGATTCCTCTCTCCATCTCTCAGGTTTTTGTCGTCTGCCACTGTGGCGTGCTAACGCCCTGACAGCACAGAGCGCTGAATAATTGATGTGGATGTGAAAGTTTGATGCCTGGCTCGCGGGCAGATTGAACCTGCAGGCAGCGTGCCTCTGCCCATCAGCCAGCTCCCTGTTCTCTGCCACACACACACACACACACACACACACACACACACACACACACACACACACACACACACACACACACGCACAGGCGTGCATACACGTGCACAGACGGACATGTACACAGATATAAACATGCACACATCTCCCAGCGGGCTCTAGCCCTCCCCACTAACTTGCTGTAAAACCACATGGATCTTTGCTGCAAGATTCAGTAAGTGTTACACAGAGAAATTGACCTAGAATGTGTTCTACTTTTTTGTAACATGGCCTCCCCACCTTATTGGTAGCCTATTGGAGGCCCTGGAAACATACTATGTAGTTATACGTTGTATGAAATTGGTTCAAATAGTTGCAGCAATGATTTGGGGAACATCTAGAGCTGTGATTCTCATACATTTTTCATTTCAAGGACCTCCATAACTCTCATAGTTGCAGACGCAGACTTGCAAGGATTCATTTGAAAAAAGCCTCAACGAAACCCAGAGAGACCCCACTTTAAGAAGCACTGATCTAGAGGCCGTCTAAACAGTGAGACACAGCTATACGTCTATTAGACGTCTTTAAGAAGCACTGATCTAGAGGCCGTCTAAACAGTGAGACACAGCTATACGTCTATTAGACGCACTGATCTAGAGGCCGTCTAAACAGTGAGACACAGCTATACGTCTATTAGAAGCACTGATCTAGAGGCCGTCTAAACAGTGAGACACAGCTATACGATAGAAGCACTGATCTAGAGGCCGTCTAAACAGTGAGACACCTTTAAGAAGCACTGATCTAGAGGCCGTCTAAACAGTGAGACACACTGATCTAGAGGCCGTCTAAACAGTGAGACACCTTTAAGAAGCACTGATCTAGAGGCCGTCTAAACAGTGAGACACAGCTATACGATAGAAGCACTGATCTAGAGACCGTCTAAACAGTGAGACACAGCTATAAGCTATACGTCTATTAGACGTCTAGCACTGATCTAGAGGCCGTCTAAACAGTGAGACACAGCTATACGCCATACGTCTATTAGAAGCACTGATCTAGAGGCCGTCTAAACAGTGAGACACAGCTATACGCCATACGTCTATTAGAAGCACTGATCTAGAGGCCATCTAAACAGTGAGACACAGCTATACGCCATACTGTATGTCTATTAGCACTGATCTAGAGGCCGTCTAAACAGTGAGACACAGCCATACGCACTGATCTAGAGGCCGTCTAAACAGTGAGACACAGCTATCTAGAGGCCGTCTGAACAGTGAGACACAGCTATACACCATACACTTTAAGAAGCACTGATCTAGAGGCCGTCTAAACAGTGAGACACAGCTATACACCATACACTTTAAGAAGCACTGATCTAGAGGCCGTCTAAACAGTGAGACACAGCTATACACCATACACTTTAAGAAGCACTGATCTAGAGGCCGTCTAAACAGAGAGACACAGCTATACACCATACGTACCCACTTTAAGAAGCACTGATCTAGAGACCGTCTAAACAGTGAGACACAGCCATACGTCTATTAGACGTCTAGCTAAACCCAGAGGGACCCCACTTTAAGAAGCACTGATCTAGAGGCCGTCTAAACAGAGAGACACAGCTATACGTCTATTAGACGTCTAGCTAAACCCAGAGGGACCCCACTTTAAGAAGCACTGATCTAGAGGCCGTCTAAACAGAGAGACACAGCTATACGTCTATTAGACGTCTAGCTAAACCCAGAGGGACCCCACTTTAAGAAGCACTGATCTAGAGGCCGTCTAAACAGAGAGACACAGCTATACGTCTATCTTTAAGAAGCACTGATCTAGAGGCCGTCTAAACAGTGAGACACAGCTATACGTCTATCTTTAAGAAGCACTGATCTAGAGGCCGTCTAAACAGTGAGACACAGCCATACACCATACGTCTATTAGACGTATGATATAAGAAGCACTGATCTAGAGGCCGTCTAAACAGTGAGACACAGCTATACACCATACGTCTATTAGACGTCTAAGCTAAAGCCTAGACCGCTAAAAAACTTTCTTTTTTAGCCACTTTTCCCCCTTTTTTTTGCCTAGCCGTATAGGAGCTAAAAAGACATCTTTTAGACGTCTATTAGCCGGAAAAATGCTCAGTGCTAGCACTGTTCCTTCAAAACACGCTTTACAGGAGGAAAACCTTGATGGAGTTTGAATTGATAATTTTGATGAACACCTAGATTGCACAACATCCACAGCACTTGCAATTCCATCACTGTGTGAAAAAGACTGTCCCTCTTCCACTACTAATATGGAAGAATCCTTGCTTCACCCGTGTGAAGTGAGGGGCGCTCTTATCATCATACATCATCATACATCATCCCATTCCGGTCAATCACAATTTGCATCCTCACCTTCGTCTTCAATGTTTCTGTATACACAATGTTTGTGTTTACACAATCACTCAAAGCTGGACACAGGAGGGGATAGATTGAAGTCTTCCCTTTTCTTTATCTTATGTATTAAGTATCTCTTGGATTCAGTGCACAGTGAAATGGGTGACAGTATAGTATGTAAAACTCTGGGCCTTCCGTCTCTCTTCTAGTAGCCTACAGTGTCCTTCTCAACATTCCAGCTGACTCAATAGAAAGGAAACAAAAATGCAAAGTTAGGTGGACAGCACATTTTCCTTAAAATAGATGAGACAGATGGCCAAGCTTGTGGTTGAAATTCAATCCCATGGCACTGTACGCAACTACAGGTATAGCCTATACTGCAGGGGTTCTCAACCTGGGGGTCGTGACCCCTCAGGGGGTCGCTAAATTATTATCGCTAAAAATGACTTATTTTATCTCGTGTTATATAGCAGACTCCTCACTCAAATGTGCACTTGCAGTTTGGGTAACTCGAAAGCAAACTCCACATGCCCCAACATTTTATTTACCTGCCATAATGACAACCCTTACCCCTGTGTCGGATCGGTGGTTAGACTGGCATATTCATCGATACCGATATGACCCGATATGACCAAAAAGGGCCGATACCGATACTTTTCCGATACCGATACAGTATCGGGACATCTCTACAAAATACACATAATAAGTAACCCTACATTACACTTTAAATTAAGTTATTCTTCGAACATGCTCTGTACTATAGCAATTTACAAATGTACACCCAAAACAATCATTTTTTTCAAGAAAGCGTGCAGTGGCCGCCCCTACAGGTGACCCCCAACATGCCCAGTCGCAGAAATCCAACTTTCACCAATTTGACCACATCGTGCAATCCAACACGAGGGAAGCATGCAGCCTGTTTTGGCCTAATGGAATCCAACCTGTATACGCAATCTGCATGTGCATCTCCCGGTCTCAAGCGGCAGGCACAGCCCGTCTCAAGAGAGAATTCTAATGAAATTTGACAGAGATAGCAGTATTGAGTCTTAATGCCGCATCACATTTGCATTATTCATAGTAAGAAAAAAATATATACTTATGCATACTGTAGAAATGAAGTTATCAGGGCCTGAAATAGAAAATGTACCACAGTCAAACATTTGGGGAGGGAGGAATTCGGGAGAATCATAGCCTCGTACGGCAAATAGTCTATTACACTTTGCATGCATAATACTGACAGCTTGAGTGTATGAGTGAGTTTGGTGTGTGTCTGTTTGTATGTGCCTGCATGAGTGCTTGAATATGTGTGTGTATACACGCACAGTTATGTTTGTGTTGCACTGCATGCTCTCTCTCTCTGCCCCCCCCCCCCTTTTCTCTCTCTCTCTCTCTCTCTCTCTCTCTCTCTCTCTCTCTCTCTCTCTCACACACACTTTCTCTCTACCCCCCCACCACCCCCCCTTCCCCCCATATCTGTCATGGAGAAGACGTGAGAGCCCTGCCTGTTGATTTATTCATGATATGACTTTTAATATCATTTACTGGGACATGGGAGTCTGCATCTCAAATAGGCCTGCAGGCACCTTGGCGTGCCGAGTGTTTCACTGTGTGTGTGTGTGTGTGTGTGTGTGTGTGTGTGTGTGTGTGTGTGTGTGTGTGTGTGTGTGTGTGTGTGTGTGTGTGGGTTTGTGTGCGATGTGAGCGGTTGCGTGTTTGTGTGCGAGGTGAGTGGTTACGTGTTTGTGTGTGTGTGTGTGTGTGTGTGTGTGTGTGTGTGTGTGTGTGTGTGTGTGTGTGTGTGTGTGTGTGTGTGTGTGTGTGTGTGTGTCTGTCTCTCTCTCTCTCTCTCTCTCTCTCTCTCTCTCTCTCTCTCTCTCTCTGCATATAGGGTTAAGGGTGAGTCCATTTCAGTGTACCATTCTGTGTACTATATATCTATATATATGTGTGTGTGTGTGTGTGCATGCGGTACTGTATATAATATGTGTATAGGGTTAACACACACACACGCAATACACACACACACACACACACACACACACACACACACACACACACACACACACACAAACACCACACACACGTGCGTGCGTGCGCGTGCGTGCGTGTGTGCGTGCGTGCGTGTGTGTGTGCGTGTGAGAATATGCACATTTTCTGTAAGCTTTCACAAGTGCTGTATGTATAGTTTTTTTTTTGTTTGTTGCATGTGACAAATTGAGTTGCAGGCTTGCAGCCAGTGAAGAGGTGGAGGCCTGGGTGATTGCCTGTAATAGGGTTGTTATTGAGTTATTTAGACCAGGGGAGGAAGTGGGTGTGTAATGGGTGATAGCTAGCTATGGGGGCTGATACCAATCTGTTTAGTATCATAGGGTGAGGAAAGGAATGCACCAGGAGGTGTCTGGTGTATATGCATGCATTTTTCTGTGTGGGCGTGCGTGTGTACTTGTATTATATTTGTGAGGGTTTTGAAAATGTATAGTGTTTGTCATTGTTACAATCTTGTTTTATTTCAAAATCCATGAGGATAGCATTTAGAATAGTAGTATAGTATGTCGTTTTTCATGATTTTCACATTTTGTTTGTGTGTGCGTGCGTGCGTGTGATGATTGATTTTAAGGGTGTTTTTGTTTGAAACGTTTTATGTTACTGTTTTATGTTGTTGTTTCTTTTATGTGAAACTTTTTATGCTTCCATTTTGGCCAGCATTTCCTTGAATCTCAATGGGAAGATTCCTGGTAGAAAATAAAGATGGATTAATAAAAGACAGGTTCTGATAACACCACGGCTTCCCTGTGGATCTCTGTTGTCATATTGCTGCAGTCAGACTTGTCTAACTAAAGCCTAATGTCGTGTGCTTCATGCTGAAGTGCACCAAAAATATCAAATCTACAAGCTCGCAATGCATCGCAATTGCGACACATTGTGAGCTTGTAGGTCTGCGATTTTTTTAATGAATCCAGGTCCAGGTCTGCTCAAGAGGCGCGCGACAACGCAAGCGTAAAAAAATGCTCAACAGAATCAAACAGAATCTAGTCAGATTATGCACAAAACATGCACCATGCACGCGACAATTTCACAGGACCGCGCCCACATAAATACGCTTGCGTTGTCGCCCCTCGACTTCTCTGCGCATACAGAAAAATAACGCAGGTCTCATTGAAAATTAATTACTAGGCGCGTTAATCGATGTTAATCGCTGCCCATCTGAATGGACCTTTAAGTCCAGCCAGGCGTTGTCGCCTGGATCAGCGACAGGCTTGCTCCATGCAGGTCTGCTCAAGAGGGGCGCGTAAAGCGTAGAAAAGAATATATAGAATCCAGGTCTAGTTATTTGCGGGCGTGTGACTGTGCACGAAGCAAGACAATTTCACGGGACCGTCTCATTGCAAATGAATTACTAGGCACGTTAATCGCTGGCCATCTGAAAGGACCTCTAAGTGTCGTCTGAAACCAAATAGCCTTGAGTGGAAGTGGCTTATAAAGCCCTCAAGGGCGAGTCTATACCGATCTAAACTCGATTGGCTTGTGCAGCCCTCTTAGCTGTCCGAATGGCAAGCGCGACCTATACAAATGTAAGTACCCCCACAATTAAATGACATTTGCATTGTGTTTCGCATTCTGTTTCGCATCACCATTATCCAACACGGATTTATGAATTGAAACTTTGTTCACAGGGACTAATACTCGCACCAAGGAGCTCATTAACCTGTGAACTAAATACAGTTGGGTGCCACCGATATTGTCCCTTATCATTTGACCCATTTAGGCCTGACCTCAACATTAAAAAAAATCCTTCTAAATCCTCCAGTTTTCTGAAATAAATATTTTCACGATTTTTCAAAAATAGCAGACCTACAAGCTCGTAGCGCGCCACTCGGTGGCACGCTATGAGCTTGTAGATCTGCTATTTTTCAATAGCTAAATTATAACATAATGTTTAAAACACCAAAAGGGGTTCCCGCCCAAAATGGGTTAACTGTCCTTTTGCGCAGATCACGCAAACCTCAGCAAAAAGAAAAGGACAATATCGATGGCCTCCAACTGTAAATATGAGCACATGTTCAGCACAAAAAAAAAGAAAAGCATCCACAGAAGCTTGGGAGTAAGTAATTATTATTTATTTCCATGTTGAACTTGCCATCCACCAACAATAAAAATAGGTCTATTTCAGTCTCTATAAATAAAAATAAAATGCATCAGTTATTAAAGCAATTAATTGTACGTTCATACTGTAGAGTTATAAAGAAATCAGTATGAATGAATATCTGTCTTTGTTTAACATGTGGCAGTATAAAAAATATATATGTGTAACAAATATCTATATGTGTAACATAAACACATGTGGTTCCGTATAAACACGGAACCACATGCATATCTAAAGCGTGTCATGTTAGGTTTCGGCTATTGAAAAAAAAATTATATATTTTTTTGCAACATTGAATTTTATATATGCAGGATATATACCTTTTGTACAGTGGTGGAAAAACATACTCTATTTTATTTTTACTTAAGTAAAAGTATCAATACTGTATAAAAGAAAAAAGGGGGTCAATTTAACTAGCACGCCGATTTACGGCTTGTATGGAACCATGGCAACGAATGATGTCTGCTTCCTGTTTCTGCCCAAGGAAGGCGAGTGAGTTCCAAAAGGTCTTTATAACTTACACCCTAATCAAGGGAACGTGATTCAGCTGGAGGGGCACTTCCTGACCAAGGGAACCTCCCAAGATCACTTGTCAATCAAGGGGCTGGATTCGGAAAGGGTGCCTGACAGACAGACGTTGACGCTTTACAGATCTGTTAAAATTCTCCATGAAAAATATCGTATCCGGGGGAAATACATCCGACGGATGTTCCGGCCCTATACACTTCCGGCAGAACACTCTCTGCCTTTTTAGGTTGTGACCAGGCTTTTTAGGTTGTGACCAGGCTTTTCTCTGCGCAGATGAGTAAGGCTGGGAACGAGGCTAACGCGGTTTGTTTATGGTTATGTTGTTACATAGTGACGGGCCGTGGTTTGTATATGGTTATATATCAGAGTGCCGTGGCCATGGTCCCGCTGGCCGGCCCATCCTCCCGTTAACCAATTTTAATATACTTTACAATATATGACACATTGTGCATCATTTGAAGTCAATTAGCTCCATATGTGCTCACATGCCTTTTTGTCTAAGCGTATACCTATTAGGGCCTATAATTAAATGATGAGGAAGAGGTGGGTGGGTGCGACAGAGCTGAGATGCACGGGGGTGGATGGTCTGGGTGGAAAGCGTGATTTAATTTGGTTATAATCTAATTTGCTTTGATTAAAAATGTATGCAAATCCCTCTTAGCATAGGGGATCAGCGAGGAGAGCCGACACCTCTCTCTCCCCTCTCTCTCTCTCTCTCTCTCTCTCTCTCTCGCGCGCTTTATGTCTTTCTCTCTATCGCTGCCACCTCCTCCTCCTACTACTTTTCTTACGCTCTTCTGTTCCAATCCGTCTTTCTAGCCGCTAAGAGAGAGAGAGAGAAAGAGAGAGACTGTGTGTGTGTGTGTGTGTGTGTGTGTGTGTGTGTGTGTGTTGTGTGTTTTGACGAAGATTGGTTTTCATACCGGGAAGTGTGAGGAACCCACTCATATTGGGTGTGATGCTATGTCCATTGGCCAAGCGTCTGCTACACATCTCTGTTCCACATATGAGGAACGTGTGTGTGTGTGTGTGTGTGTGTGTGTGTGTGTGTGTGTGTGTGTGTGTGTGTGTGTGTGTGTGTGTGTGTGTGTGTGTGTGTGTGTGCGTGCGTGCGTGCGTGCGTGCGTGCGTGCGTGCGTGCGTGCGTGCGTGCGTGCGTGCGTCGTGGCATGA
>NC_136811.1:39515541-39518041 GCF_951216825.1 Electrona antarctica
ACCTCAGGGTGAGCCTACTATGGTTACTGACACTGTACATGTATTTACGTAATCCTCTTCGTGCTGGATAGCACATACTGTAAGCAGGTATTCACTATAATGAACACCAGTACTGTCGGTCTTCTTCCCCAATGCTACACTTGGCCCCTGCAGGTCTATCCAAGTTCTTTCATTTCCTTCTGCACAGATCTTCTCCACGTCTCTTTGGGTCTCTTCCCCGGTGGTGTCCATCTATCTCACGGCTACCCTTGGGGTGGCACTTGGGTCCATTCTGCCCACATGACCAATGCATCATCACATCCACCTTCATGAGCTTGATGACACTTGACAGTGGGGTCAGGCCTGTTCTCCTGTAAAGGTCTTCGTTGGAGACTGTCCTTGGCCAAAATAAAAAAAGTATTCTCCTAAGATATCTTGTCTAAAACACGTCCGGTTTGTAACACATGGCCTTTAGCTATATGTGTATCTTACTGCAGTACCCGTATATACAGTACACTGTGATCAACCCGTTGGTAGCAGGTACTGACATCATGTGTGTGCTATGACGTCACATCCTGTCATTATGTAGTTATCAGAACCAGGGCAGGCAGGGCCCACTGCTGCAGGGCCGTATTGCAAACACTATAAGATTTTAATAATATAACATTAATAGGCTATTACAAATTAATATAAAAAATCACACCCGTGTGAACTGAGTGGTGTAAGGTCTTATATAGACTGATCAGCTGTGGTCTGACGTAATGTCTGACGTAATGAAATCACACCCGTGTGAACTGGGTGACCATAGCAACCATGCTCATTTTTTGGTACGAACAGACAGACAGACAAACAGACAGACACGTAAACTAACAAAGCCAGTTGTAGGAGTGGTTTACACCACTCAAAAAATGCCATGGTATTTCTTCTGTAAAACCATTGAAATATAAGGAAACCTCTGTCCGTCAGTCAGTAAGTAGCCTCGGAAACCCAGACGTTTTTGTCAGTAAGTCACTCTCTTCTGCATGGCTCTTCTCAGTGGGTTGAGCAATCGATCCTAACTTGCACACTGGCATTGAGCATAAGCAGACAGTGAGTGAGGAATCCTGAAAGTACAGTAATTCAAGTATTTCCAAGTTGAGAAACAAGGCGAGCGGAGAAAAACATCTCTTTCTCTCTCTCTCTCTCTCTCTCTCTCTGTGATTGAGAACGAAAGTGGAGCTCTCTCGCAGTGTGTGTGTGTGTGTGTGTGTGTGTGTGTGTGTGTGTGTGTGTGTGTGTGTGTGTGTGTGTGTGTGTGTGTGTGTGTGTGTGTGTGTGTGTGTGTGTTCAATGTGCATGTGTGACCTTAAAAACGCATGCAGAGGAATTTCTTCTGGTGCTCCCAAGTAAATAAATTAATTGTAATCCCTGATACTGTGTACACACACAGCGCATAACCCATAAAGTCTGCAGTACTCTGAGTGCTCACGTCCCGAGTGTGGACTAGTTATCATTATTAATGTTCTGATATAATTCTTAACCGAATGTATGCCAAGAACGCGGGGCCTCGTTTTTCTCTCTTTCTTTAATTTCATTTAATCCAGCAATAAAAATATATATATTTATTTGCTTTTCCTCACATGTTAGACAGCCTACATACGGATCCGAACACGCTTATTTGTCCTTTTTCTGCTCAAATGCTCACTATTAATTTCGATGGAAGTTGCTCAGTGGCGTTTGGAAGCACCCGGAAGACTGCCAGAAGAACAATTATAACTCAATGGCTCGAGTGAGCGGAAGTTAACCTCAAATTAACCTCAAATTTGAGGTCTTGGGATGACGCACGTTACACACATGACATCATGAATGTCCGTCCACCTCCATGAATGTGCTGCAGTTCCACTTTTCGCCAGTAGGTTCAACGTGCAGCTTCAACGTTGTATAGCCTTACTGGGGGCTTGGCTGCTCCACGTGGTTAGTCAGAGAGCTCTTCTTCTCCTTTGGTATATTTTGCACATTTGACTGGCACTGGCCTCATGAGCCGGCCTAGTTTAACGGGATGTATTGTGTTAAAGTAGGCCTGTACTATACAGTTCCATTGATCCAAGTCAGAACACAATTGATTGATTCATCATTAAAATAAACACATGCTCCAAAAATGCACATGGTCCACCCATCTGGCCACTTAACATGGCAGCTGTGTTAAAAAAAGAATTAAATGTTAAAATCAAACTGAAATGTAAGGTCTTGCTTCGGGCCCATGCTCAAGTATACCCACAGAGACTGTCTGCATTGCACTGCCTATAGCTAATTCAGAGCGGCAAGAATAACTGTATATTTGTTGCAATAAATGGTTAAATCTACGATGAGGGTCTGTGTGCGTGTGTGCGTGCCTTTCTATCTGAATGCAGCACATTTCATCTTTGTATCTGCCTGTATTTCCATAGAGGGCTTTGAGTATTCATGTCACTTTTAATTTATTCACGTCTCGTCTATTCTCTCCCTCCCTCCCCCCCCCCTCTCTCTCTCTCTCTCTCACTCT
>NC_136811.1:39520541-39530541 GCF_951216825.1 Electrona antarctica
TCTCTCTCTCTCTCTCTCTCTCTCTCTCTCTCTCTCACTCTCTCTCTCTCTCTCCCCCCCCTCTCTCTCTCTCGCCTTCATCTAGAACGCTACTCAAAAGGCTTTGGGGTTTATTTATTTATTTCCCTTCTCGGCGCTGGTTTGCGGAGGCTTGGCACCTATCATCTATTTATGGCAGGAGCAATTGAAAGTGAAATAGCGGTTATATTTGCCTGTCTTTCCGTCGAGCCATTTCAAAAACACCATTGAGATGCTGATGGGACAATGACAACTTCCCTCTCCCGCTCTCCCCCTCATCTCTCGCATCTCTGTCGTCAAGTCTCCTTCAATAGCGCTTCCAATCTCGCCTCTCTCTCTCTCTCTCTCTCTCTCTCTCTCTCTCTCTCTCTCTCTCTCTCTCTCTCTCTCAGCAAGGGTGATTCATTTGTTTCCAACGATATAGCACAAAGCGCACACAGGCCCACTGTCCTCCATATTGCCACGGCGATTATTCGTCAAAAACACCAAGGAATTCATAAAGTCTGGCTCCCATGCAGCTTTATCCTACCCCTGCCCTTCCATCTCTCTCTCTGTCTCTCTGCCTCTCTGTCTCTCTGTCTCTCTGCCTCTCTGTCTCTCTGCTCTCTGTCTCTCTGCCTCTCTGTCTCTCTGCCTCTCGGTCTCTCTGTCTCTCTGCCTCTCTGTCTCTCTGCTCTCTGTCTCTCTGTCTCTCTGTCTTCCATCCCTCTCTCTCTATCACCCTCCCCCTCCACTCCCTCTCCCCCCTCTCTCTCTCCCTGTCTCCATGCGTTTTGCTCCCCTTTCTCTATATCCCCCTCCCCCTCCACTCCCCCCCCCCCTCTCTCTCTCTCTCTGTCTTCCATCCCTCTCCCCCTCCACTCCTCTCCCCCCTCTCTCTCTCTCTCTGTCTTCCATCCCTCCCCCTCCACTCCCTCTCCCCCCCCCCTCTCTCTCTCTGTCTTCCATCCCTCTCTCGTTGCCTCTCATCAGACGGATGTAAGAATAGAACAGGGGAAGCCCTCTCACCTCTCCCTGCATGCCGACTAATTAGCATATTCATGAGAGGCGCCATAAATTATACATGAGATCCGGAGGGGAAACAGAGGCAGAAGAATGAGACGCTGTGATCGCTCGCTCACGCGCGCACGCAAACACACACGCGCACACTTGTCACACATGCGCAAACAAACACACACACACACACACACACACACACACACACACACACACACACACACGCGCGCGCGCGCGCGTGCGCACACACGCACACGCAATCAAACACACCTACACACAAACACGTATACACACAATTAACACGCACACAAACACACACAAACTACGTTCAAACACATGCACGCAAGCACGCACGCACACACGCACGCACGCACGCACGCACGCACGCACGCACGCACGCACGCACGCACGCACGCACGCACGCGCACACACACACACACACACACACACACAGGGCCTACACACACAGGGCTTACACATACATGTTCACATGCACACAGATGCATCGACACATACATGTTCTCCAAACACACACACACACCACACACACACACACACACACACACACACACACATACACACACACACACACACACACACACACACACACCAATATGTATATTTATAAATATATACACAGACAGGGTAGACTGACACGACACGTATGCATGCGAGTGCATGCACGCACACACACATACACGCGTGCTTACACGCACACACACACGCGCACACACACGCACACACACACACACACACACACACACACACACACACACACACACACACACACACACACACACACACACACACACACACACACACACACACACACTCACGCACGGCACGCACGCACGCACGCACGCACGCACGCACGCACGCATTCTCAGACACTCACAGAAGCATTCTCACTTCCTCTCACTCTCACTCTTCCTCCCAGACACACAGCACAGACTCAGAGGCAGCGAGACACACACAGGCAGGTAATTGGTGGGAGAGAGTGAGTGGTACAGCATATTGGCAGAGAGCAGAGGAGAGACCGCATACACAACACTGAAGGAGAGAACTAGAAAACAGACTCCCTGAAGGAGAGGGAATGCGACACACACACACACACACACACACACATATACACGCACGTACACGCACACACACGCGCGTGCACACACGCGCGCGTGCACACACATACACACACGCGAGCGCACACAGACGCGCACACACACACACACACACACACACACACACACACACACACACACACACACAGACAATGCCTTGGCAGGCAGCATTTTTCCCTCCATACTGTCAAAGGCAAAAAAAAGGTTGAAGCCCGTTTTTCACCGGGTGAAGTCATTACAATTATGACACTGTGTGACAAGCCGATCCATCGGGGAGAATGATGGACGTTCTGGGGCAGAGCGCTGGTGCCTGCATGCTGATTGAATGCAGGGGGAAATTGACGAGCTTCACTTATCACCTACCGTGCATTGTTTCATGTTATATATAGCAGTAGTTCCCAAACTTTTTCACGTCAAGGACCCCCAAATTGACACCCATTAGCCCGAGGACCACCCCATTTGAAAAGGTATATGCCAGGGACCCCCATAAGAGAAGATTTGTACAGCTCTAGCAGTGACTTTCAACCCGTTTAATTTCAAGGACCCCCCAGTTTGACATGCAATAGTCTACGGAGCTCCATTTAATGGCATTTCTATCTCTGGGACCCCAATGTATATTGTAAAATCAATGTTAATTTAACTCTGAGAGTGTACCAATGGAACCATTTGTACACTGTTGGACCCGTTGGGGCCATTTTGTTCCATTTGTACAACCCTCAGAGTTACAGACTCATAGGGGTCCATTTGGTTCCTAAATATCATTTAGCTGGGGACCCCCTGGAACTCCCTAAAGGACCCCTGGGGGTCCCCGGATCCCACTTTGGGAACCACTGGTATAGTGTCCAACTTTTTAGTAAGCTTTGGGTCAAAGGGCATTAAAGTTTTAACCATGGGGTCATCAATTGGTCCGTACATGTGTCCGTGGCAGACTTGCCGTTGCCCGTGGCACATTTTCACCCGCTTTGACTGTTATCAATGGACAAGACCACAGTTATCAGTTCGGATCAGTACGATTGTTTTCAACGAGTATGGGCATGCCTGCCGACTGATAAAAAAAAAACGACAGGATTATATGGTTGGCGAACATGCGTCAATATTAGGACCACGCTGCGACATGCTTGCGGTTAAGTTTAGGGGAGGGTATGAGGAGGCTTGTCGTTTTTAGTAGGCAGTAGACCAAAACGACAGGATTAAGGTTGGCGAACATGCGTTAATATTAGGACCGCGCTTCGACATGCTTGCGGTTAAGTTTAGGGGAGGGTATGAGGAGGCTTGTCATTTTCAGTAGGCTCCCAGCATGTCCAGTAGACCTGAATAGACCGATAAGATCAGTTAACGTGTCATCAACGGCAATCGCAGCCAGTAGGCTCCAGACGAGCCGATCGGCTAGATAAGATCGGTAACCTACTGGGAATTATCGGTTGATTTTCGGTCGAAACGGCTGACATTTTAGATTTAGATTTCACACATTATAATGTTCTCAAGACCCAATTAGCCTGCTGAAGTCTCCAGGTTTTCTTCAGAATATGTGTGACACTTGATTTACTATGACACTATGTATGGCACACCACTAGTAGTACTAGTGATTCTCAAACGTTTTATTTTCAAGGACCCCCATAACTCTGACATTTGGTTCCCTTTGTACACTCAGTTACAGACCTGTAATGGTCATTTAGGGCTTAACTCTTTGTGTTTGAACATACTCATTTCGTAGCGGATATTTATTTGTTTTGGTGATGCCTCCATTCATACAGGTTGCTGATTTTATTCACGCTGAAAAAACGACCTTGACTGTTTATACTGTAATTACGTCGCCTAGTTTTGTGCATGTATACTCAACGACAGTTTAAATGATTGCGAATTAATCTCACAAAATAATCACTCCCGATGTGTACAGACCTTTAGTCTTACATTCATGAGGCACATTAAAGGAGATCTATTCCAAAGCACATCCCTTTTACTGACGTATTAGTACCATTATGCATGCATTCATTCATTCATGCATTCATGCATTCATTCATTCATTCATTCATTCATTCATTCATTCATCGAATGTGTACAGTACATGTCTTTGACATAGACACAGTACACAATTGTCATATTTTCCCCCACAAATGGTGAAGATCACACATTGGAATGGAAGTGTGCCAAACCACTCAGAATGACATACGTCCTCCATATTTAAATATACAGTGACTTTAATAGGGTCCGGATTTAAGCACTTTGAGGTAGACTTTAGAGGAAGGAAGATAGAATACCTAGTCAGCTTCCAAGATATGGCATGGGACTTGGATGAGAAAGTGGTCTTCTCTTCTGTAGTCACGTCATGATAATGAAGATGGATCCAAGACACTGTAACAACACCTAAAAGGCCTTTTCATTTAATACACATGGTTAAAAATAGCACCCAGCAAGATTTTTGTTTGATAAAGATCTCTTGTCTTGAGTTATATTATATATTGCAATTTATGCTAGTATAAGGTGCTTGGAATTAACATCTGATTTACTAAGGCATTTATTGCTAATCCCCTCATATTCTGCATTTGAAGCCGGGCTTACCCATGTGAACACTATTCTGAACATGTTTTAGTTGTAGGTCGCAGTTTACTATGAAGACCTGCAAAACCTGTCAGTCCATCATGCCTTGTGACACGCTCCATATATGGCCAATACAGAATTCATTCCATATGATGATCTGACCTCATCTGACCTCATCAAACCCAGTACACTCAAGACACTGTCCCCGCTGCCACCCTTAGATCTCCATACATGGAGCTGACCTGTTCTGACATTCCATATGTTGATCTGACCTGATCAAACCCTGCACACTCAAGACACGCTCCATCAGAATTCATTCCATATGTTGATCTGACCCCCCATGCCAAAGTGCCAGCGCTCGCCCAGCAGTCTGGGTGAATGACGAGGTCGCTTCTCACCCTCAGGGTGTCTTACTGGTAATAGGTGAACATTCTGAAAAAATTGGCAATCTACAAGCTCACACGTCCCCCCCCCCCCCCCCCCCCCCCACACACACACACACACACACACACACACACACACACACACACAATTTACAATTTAGGCATTTAGCAGACGCTCTTAATCCAGAGCGATTTACATTAGGCAAGAACAAAAGTATGGGAATACATCACATATATAAAATGCATTTATCAAGAAACATGCGTAAGCTAAGAACGTAACACACACACACACACACACACACACACACACACACACACACACACACACACACACACACACACACACACACACACACACACACACACGCACACACACACAAGGTAGGGCTGATCAAGCATGGTCATCTGATTACCCCTGATACACAGTAAAATCCTCTATGTTCATTTTTTCAATTGTACGGTAACTCTGGGAGTATATAGAAATAGACTGGCGGAATTTGGAACCCTCAATCAGCTCAAGAATGAACTAAATGTAGTGACGTTGACACTGATTAAGTAACAACAACACTTAAACATTTTGGAGGGACATACTGTATGCAACTCCAAATGAGGGAAATTGAATTGCGGTGATATTGCTCATAAAATAAATACATAAGTTGTAACAAAAACTTCTGAAAACAGATGGCAGGACAAGGTGCCTTGTATTATGATTTATACATCAGTGTCTAGAAATTTGTTTTTTAATAACCCTTTTTAGAGTGTTGAATTTTGTATGCGAGTTAACTTAATCACACATTCACCTGGACGGGCACGGCATTCTGGGCTGTGACATTCCAGGTGTGGTGCTATCCTAGATTCCAGATGTCAGATAGTGTAGGCTAAAGTTGGAAGGCCAGATGGGAATGTGTGCGATATTGTGCTGCTTAATCATTATAAGCCATGATTTGATTTGCGAGCCCATGCAGTTTGATTTGCATTCAGCCATGCACGGACCACTGTTTGATAGGATTTTTCTTTCTTATAATTTAACAATTTGGCCAATATTTGACCAGTTTTTGTAGTATAGGTTGTTGATTGCATTTGATGCAGCAAATAGCAATGGTGTTTTCTTTCCTTTCTTTCATTCTTAGATACCGGTATTAAAAGGTCTTAAGTCCTTAAATTGACACTTCACTCATCATCTGGGGATTCTTTTAAATAATAATAATAATGTGGGGTCCGACCCACAGGTTGAGAACCACTGCTTTAGCCCACTGATGATGTCTGTTATTTTAGGGTATACTAATTGGGTATAATTTGTTATTATCACTTCAGTTTTGCTCTTTCTTTGTCACACATGGGCATGAGACTGTAGCGGTGACTAAGGCTTCAATGATCAAATAGATTGGAGTTGACTTGACTTAACTGTATCTCACTGTCTACACATAGAGTAGGCCTACTGTATGCTATTAAATACAGTATAACTGCTCCCCAGAAACTGCATCAAGTGTGGAGGCAATGCTATAGTTCATGTTCCTGTGCCTTGTCTGTCTCTGTGTAGCTTTTAATTATTAAGTATAGCTTGATGGGAGGGCTCCCAATACACGCTATATTTGTTCTTTATTTTATGTTGCATTCATTGGCATCCGAGAGAGACGCGCTCTGGAGTCGCGCTCTGGATAGGGGTTCTTCTGCTTTTGGTGCAGCGGAATAGACCAATGCGGGATTTGCACTCCCTTCCGCACTTCACACAGGGAAAGACTGATGCTGGTCTGTCTGGTTGGTTTTGGGCCTTATTCTTTCGCCTCAGTCTCTGCTGTGCGAGCTTTCTTCAAACCTGGAGAGACCGTCCTCGTATCATATTCATTATGCTTGATTCATGTCAGCAGTACTTTTATTAGGCAATTTAAGTGGCTGCATTATACTCAGGTCATCCTGACCCACAAGCCATGGTGTGGTCAATTAACAATTAGAGCTGCTGCTTGATTACTGCATGCCTGCTGTTTGCATGAGGCTGCATCAGTCTTTCTTTTGAGTCCTCTGAGAGAGAAGCTGGACATCTGATCTCTCTATCTTTATAGTCAGAAGAGTTTGTTTTTCTTTACCCTAGCTGGACATTCTGTGTTTTTAATAATAATAATAATAATGAATTGCATTTTTATAGTGCTTTTCCAAGTGCTCAAAGGGCTTTACAATGGTTCATTCATTCATACATTGGGAGGTGAAGCGGCGAACAGTCAACGCCAGCGTCCTCACTTCCCACATTCACACAACAATGGTGGCAAGCTAACACCGACCGACTCATTGGAGGCAATGTAGGGTTCAGTGTCTTGCCAAGGACACTTCGACATGTGGACAGGAGGAGCCGGGATTCGAGCCGCCGACCCAGGGATCATTGGACGACCTGCTCTACCTCCTGATCCACAGCCGCCCAGTGTGCGTACAACAAAAAGTGAGTACCCTTTTTTATAACACCAAAGAGGTCCAGGTGTTATTTTGTGCAAAAGCTCCTTATTGGCTATTTCCCCTACCATAAGCCCTAAATGAATTGCATTGAATTGAATGGGAATTGAATGGGGCTATGGGGTGTTGTGCTAATTCGCTTATTTCCATCGCTCAAAATTATTTTCTTTTTGTATATATCCTCTCTTCATAATGTAAATAATATCCCAAGCGGCACACTTTACTACTTATTTCGATGGAAATAAGCGAATTAGCACCCCATAGCCCCATTTTGGTAGGAACGTAACGACTACAAAGAAAGGTAAGAAAGATAAAAAAGCCTTCTAGCATGGAATTCTCCTTTAACATTTCTGATAATTCAAAGTAGTTAGAACCACACACGTGTAACACAGAAAAGAGTGCATGGTGTAAAGTTGATGGGTGTGAAGTGGAATAAATCTCATTTAACGAACATCAGTTTCATTCATGTTTTAACTGAGGTTGACATCGTTTGAGCAATCAGCTCGTCAAGTATAATTCTTTACACAATTCTTTACAGTATGTGTGTAAAAATATAAAGTGGTCAGATGGTGGGCCTCATGCATTTTCAGGGCATGTTTATTTTATTGATTTAAAAGTTCCTGTGTCACAATATCACAATAAAAAAATACAAACATTTAAATATATATTTTTAACGTACTGTAATCTTAATGTTTTGCCAATTATTTGGGGGGCCACTTGCAATTCCCTCCTGGCCCACTGCTTTATTAATTGCTATGCCATATTAGCAAAACAAAAAGTGTAGACACCAGACGTTTTCATTGTTGTAAAGGTTTCATGTGAACATGTTGTACCATGTTACAGCGTAAAGGTTCCTCCATTTGGGCTTCAAGATGATGTTCTCCCCACGGCACAGACCTACATTCTATAGCCGCCTTAACAGGCAAAGTGGGCTTCTGCCATATACTAGTGCATATTTTAACACCACAACAATTAATTGTTACTGGGATCTGCCTGGACCTAATTGAAACACATGGGATCTAGACACGCAGAGAGAGCAGCATTAGGATCTGAATATGGATGGAATATTCATGAAGTGTGTTGTGTTGACTCCATCATGTAAGACCAAGTTGATCATTTAGTTCCCCTAAGCATGTATTGGAAACAGTGAGTGTATGACGATGAGCAAGCCTGTGTGTGTGTGTGTGTGCGTGCGTGCGTGACCTTGGTGCATTTGTGCCTGCATAGCAGCGTAGGTGTGCAGGTGTTTGTATAGCTACCTGTATGCTTATAGCTCGACTTGTCCGTGTGAGTCTGTGTGGGCGAGGGCATTGGTTCACTGTAGTGTACACTACAGTGTGACTGAACACGCTTGTGTCTGCTTGCCTATCTCGGTCTGTGCATTCCTGCTTATGTCCACAGCCTAGGTGTGTGTGCGTGTGTGCGTGCGTGCGTGCGTGCGTGCGTGCGTGCGTGCGTGCGTGCGCACGTGCGCGTGCGTGTCCTGTGCTGTGCACACGGCTACCCTTTTAGCCTGTGTGGCTGGAGTTAATATCAGATTATGGATGTAAATTGGCTGAGTGACGCTCTCTCATTACCGCTAATAAGACTATGACCCCGCTCTCTCCGCTGTCACACAGAGGAGAGAGAGATGGAGGTGAACATGACACAGCAACCTTCATTTCTTCACTAAAACGAACCTGATTTACAACTCTACATGCAGGACCATCTCCTTTCCGTCTACAGTACACCAAAGCTCTCTGTCAGAAATAGCTTATAGATTGTCTATTTTGGGCAAAATGTCACCCATGAGAATACAAATGGTTCAAGTGGTTAAAGCCGTGAGTGTCATTCTATCTCTACAGCTTTCACACTGTCAGGCCTCATTCACACGTATCAAACAATTGTGTTTGATTGCTGTTTGCTGCCTCATCAAACACAAATGTTTGGTCAAACCAACCAGACCTCTATTGGAATTGCATTGTGGCAGCCATTAATCACAGACAGAGCACAGAACATTTGTTTGATACGTGTGAATGAGGCCTCACAGTTAAATTCAGCGCAATCAATAATTAGCAAACAGCTGTATACTCACACACATGCACACATCTTAATATCACAGTATATACCACACTATTCTCTGTCATATACTATAAAAAAAGTCTCATGCACAGTTACACACACACACACACACACACACACACACACACACACACGCACAAAACAAACGCATCAATTCAAGGACAATACATTAACTAGCCATTGCTATTTATAGTCACCCAGATCTTGAGGCAGAGCGAACACTTTGAAATCCAGAGTGTTCATTTAACTCAGAGAGTGTCCAAGTGGAAGCAAATGGACCCTTATTGATCCCACATGTACACTCACAGAGTTAAACGAACACCCATCATATTACAGTGTAGGCCTACAAGCATGCACATGCGTGTACACGCACGCACGCACGCACGCACTCACGCACGCACGCACGCACGCACACACACACACACACACACACACGCTTAATCTAAA
>NC_136811.1:39533041-39553041 GCF_951216825.1 Electrona antarctica
AGCATCTAGAAAAGGAGAAAAGGAGCTCGCCTGAGGGATGCTTCCTTCACTAACACTGCACTCACTGTACAATGAACACCCCCCCCCCCCCACACACACACACACACACACACAGACACACACACACACACACACACTACATACACACACACCTCTATTTTCCCTTTTTTTACCCGCTTTCCTTTTCGTACAGTACGGAACTCTCTATGGTAGTCGTCCGAAAAGGCGGATAAAGATGCTTACGAGGTGTGTGCCTGCCTGTGGAAGTGCTGAGCGCGGTGGCTGAGGCAGGTTCAGCAACAAGCGCGCCAGTGACAGTAATGTATGGGTCCTAATAGGTGCACGCCAGGAGATATCTGCAGGTGGTGTAATTTCAGCAGCGCTATAGTGACAGAAGTTGAGGGGGAAAAAGAAAAGGGAGAGAAAAAAGTTTAGGAAACAGTAAGCACCCTGTCTAAGAAGAAAGTCCTGCGCGCCATGCATATTTACGTCTTAGTTAGAGGGGTGTGTGGGCTTCCAAGTCATCGCCCCACATCTCTCTCTCTCTCTCTCTCTCTCTCTCTCTCTCCATCTCCATCTTTTTTTCTCTCTATTTCCCCATCTTTCCCTCTTTTTCTCTCGCTTCCTTACGTGCCTCCTGATGTGCTGCGATTCCAAAAGCCCAACATATAAAAGGAGAGGGAAAAAAAATAATTGCCCGTTTTAGAGGAGTGCAACGTTGGAAATGTGTGTCGCCGCCGCGGAGCTTCAAACGGCGCTCGGCGAGGAACACAGAGCAAATCTTAGCACGCCACGTTTAGGACATCAAAAGGCCCGCAATCAACCGCCTCGCACAGAGAAGGAGCAAGACAGACAGAGAGAGAGAGAGAGAGGGAGGGAAAGGTAGAGAGAGAAAAGGGAAGGGGAGGTGTTGGTGGTGGTGGTGGTGAGGGGCGGCTGATTTTGTTTGACATTCATGCACTGCTTCATCTCCCTCCCATAATACGAATCTCCTTTACTCTTTAACTAAAGGCTGGTTCATATTTCGTCGCATTATGGTGTGGCACACTTGCACGTCAAAAATTGCAGACTTACACAACACCGTCGAGATGGTGCGACGGAGCATAAATTAGATGCAATCCAGACCTGATCATGTGGAAGAGAGTGGAGAAGTGAGAGTCAATGGTGTTACCAATGATACTAATTAAGTAGACAATCAGACAGTTGCGTCAGGCATCAGGAAGTGTGACGGAGCTGAAGCGGCAAAATCCGACACATGTGGTTCAACATTCGTGAACGCTGCAGTGAGCACCACCAACCAATGGAAAAGATGTACCATACGTTTCACATGTAGTTCAGTCAGGAACACTCACGTCAAAGTAGCCATTTATTGCAACAAATGTAATACAGTTAGACAGACAGACAGACAGACAGACAGACAGACAGACAGACAGACAGACAGACAGACAGACAGACAGACAGACATGTGGCCAGTCATTGGAGTGGTTTGGCACTGCTCAAAAATGCACAGCAGGACTGCAGGGGGAAAGCAAGAAAGGCAGACAATCCAAAAGCCATCGCCCCTCCCCCAAGAATCTGAAGAGCTTATGTGAGCAGTCTAATAAAGAATAGCAATAAGTATCCCTAAATGAGAAGAAGCTGTTTTTAACAGTTCTACTTTCACAAACTAATTGTTCTACCATATGAATTTAAAATGTAATATATTGATGTAATTCATAGATATCTTAAAGACACAGTGAAATGAAAATCCACACTTTTAGACCATATCCGTGGTCATTATATGTGCATTATACTTTATATCAAAAGTCCATAAAAATAAATGTGTAATTACTTCCTTTGAAGGAAAACGTGATGCGTGATGACGTGTCGAGGCCTGCATGAATACAAATGATTTCATTCACCTGTTTGATTCTCATTGCTGCGTGCAGCACGTCCCTCCAAACCCAGCTGATGCTGATTACAGAACTACTCCATTTTTAATATCATTCAAGATTACATCCAGACAGTGTATTAGTCATTTTAAACTTAATCAGCACGCTAAAATATGTATCTGAAAACATTATACGTAGGTTAGAAATAAGCCACGTAGTAGCTGCATGCTCTGTATATGACTTGTAAAGCTTTGTCAACAAACAACTCCTGTTGCAATACATACAATTAGGAGGCACGGTTTTCCCGACAAAATAGGCCAATGGCCCCACAAAATGTGGCCCAAAATGTAGTGGAGTCTATAAAACAATACACCTACTCAATAACACATCACTTAATGAACCACAGAAACCAATGAGGTATCTACGTTTATGGTTGGCTCACTGGAATGCTCTGCTACACTAAACAGAACAGCTTAATTAGTATCATTGGTAGTAACACATAGGAAGTAAAATGTGGCCCAATTTCTTGGCAATATACCAGTTAAATAAAAATGTGGTCAAAAAAGATTGCAATCACATATTCATAAATCTGTGTGAAGAATTTAAATCATTGTAAGATATAATAACTGAGAAACAAAATGATTTGGACGTATATGCTCCTCGGAGCACAGGTCCCAGCCAGGTCAGGAAGATTATTGTGGGTGATGTATCTGAACCATGAGAGCCCCGGAGAGAAGTTGTGACACACGGCAGACAGCAGATCGGAGATGAGGTTGTTTATTTCGCAAGTACACAGCGCAGCAATGCATACAGGTTAAAGCTCACGCCAGCCAGAGATGGCCTGACGTGCATCCACAAGGCTTGCGCCCGACTGACAAAGAGTCCCATCTTGGTCAACCTTTTAAGCAGTTTACATGAGTGTAGGGTGTCAACAGAAATAGGCATACATTTTAATGACAAGTCCTTTGATCAATCAGTCTGTTCCTTCATGTCAACAAACTTCTTTGTCATACAAATAGCCACAGGAAGGCACATAGCAAATGGATGGCCCTCACCACATGGGACCGGGTGTGTGGGAAAGACAGTCACATACTTTGGAGACGAACTGACTAGTGCAATTAACTATGCTTACTGAATAAACAGGATCACCCATATGCTATGAGCACAGTAGCACACATTATGGATAGAATTATGAATTCCAGATTCATCATAACCCCCCTTATGACCGTCCAAAAGACTGTCATACTAAAATATGGAATCATAATTCTTACCACCCCCCTTGATCCTCAGCTGGACGGTACATTCAAGACATCAGAAACAGCAGCATTACAGTAGGAATTTCCCCAAAATGGTTTACAGACATTTAAGATTACAGCTTGTCATAAATGATTACATTACATTACATTTCATCTTCGATGTGCTTTTAGGACTCTCTCTGTGTTACTTTAATCTTAGGCTAAAACATAAAAAAATAAACACTTACAACATTCACTTCATGACCCCTTAGGTCATGAACGGACCAACGCGAGACCTGACCACCTCTTTGTGATTCACACCCACGGAAACAACATATAAAAAACTACATTTTAGCCTAAAAACCACAGTAAAAATCCCCTTTACACCTCGATAACTCAGCTGTCTGTAATTCAAATCATTTTTCTGACGAATACCTAATCCTAAACAAAGAATAATGGTCAAATGATTAGTACAAATAATAACTGACATTTAACAGACGTTGCCGCTTTCAGGAAATTTAGGACGTGCAATAACATATACGTTTATAATGCTTTAGATAAAACTCTGCTCTACTAGGGTAGTACATAATAAATGACGCTGGACCCCAGCTAAACAGTCTGGACCCCAGCTAAACAGTAATAAGAAAAGATAAAAATACATTAACAGGCCAGAGTTTAAGCAATATTTAACTAATATTCTCTACACGTCTCGAGGAAATTACCTAATTGTTTCATAAGTAGGCTACTCATGACTCAACTTATCTAATTATACGACAAAAACATACACCAACATAATGCCTATTAATTCATGTTGAAAACAAACGCGACACACGATTTGTAATCAGAGAGAAGGGAAGTTCATCTTCGCCTCTGATATATGGACAAAGGAAAATCTTCTGTATGCTGCATTCCGTTACCTCAATGTTCGCCAGGCCACGGATCAAGTTGTGAAAAAGTTCACACTGTTTTCGCTGTCCTCATCATCATCTCATCTCCCCCCTCCCAACTCAGAACTCATCAGAGTTGGGAAGAAAAAGGCCGTTGCGTAACTTCATCACAGACGCCGCGTATGACGACTGCAAGGCCCTCAGCTTGCGTTGGCCAGCCGGCCAAGGAAAGTGAAAACCACCGCCGCGCCATGCGTCGAGTGGTCGCCTCTCCCCCGGGGAACCATGGGGTCCCCGCCGCCGCACTGCGCTGCGTCCCATCACCTCGTCGTCCACCGCCAGCGCGCTGATGCAAAGACGAAGGTCCCCGCCAACCGCAGCCGCACACCGCTCACCGTCTCCCCGCCGTCGATGCGACCGCTCCTGTCCATCCTCTCGCAGGGCAGGGTCGTGAGGCAGCCTGTAGCCGGCGAAGGCCTCCATCTCCATGTAGACGCACTGAACGCTGGATCACACGTCCCCGTCGTTGCTCACAAAAACTCGCTAATTAGACTGAATGAAAAATCCGCTGATCCACCTTCATCTGACGTGAAAAACACGCCATCATGACGGGTTTCTAGTGCACCATCTGATGTATCTGAACCATGAGAGCCCCGGAGAGAAGTTGTGACACACGGCAGACAGCAGATCGGAGATGAGGTTGTTTATTTCGCAAGTACACAGCGCAGCAATGCATACAGGTTAAAGCTCACGCCAGCCAGAGATGGCCTGACGTGCATCCACAAGGCTTGCGCCCGACTGACAAAGAGTCCCATCTTGGTCAACCTTTTAAGCAGTTTACATGAGTGTAGGGTGTCAACAGAAATAGGCATACATTTTAATGACAAGTCCTTTGATCAATCAGTCTGTTCCTTCATGTCAACAAACTTCTTTGTCATACAAATAGCCACAGGAAGGCACATAGCAAATGGATGGCCCTCACCACATGGGACCGGGTGTGTGGGAAAGACAGTCACATACTTTGGAGACGAACTGACTAGTGCAATTAACTATGCTTACTGAATAAACAGGATCACCCATATGCTATGAGCACAGTAGCACACATTATGGATAGAATTATGAATTCCAGATTCATCATGGGCCAGCAATGTTCAGAATGGTCGAGTGGAATGTAGAAGTTGGGAGGTTAACATTGATGAAGTTATTGCACTCAGACACTGCGTTCTTTAGATGTTAACCTTAGCCAATCAGGATGAACTATTAAAACATCTGACAGATCTGTCTTGATCACATGACTATAGAGATACTGTGTACCGGACGGACGGACAGACAGATGGACGGGACGGACAAGCTCAAAACATAGTCTTGGCCACACCTTCGGCCTGGCGGAGACAATAATAAAATGATATGGAGTCAAAGTACAACATCTGTTTTTAAAATGTAATGAGTCTTTAAAACAATACACGTCCTTAAATACAGTACCCAAGGAAATAGGCTTTGTTACTGTCCACCAATGGTCCTGACGTTATACATAAGGTATATAAAGTGTTGATGGTGTTTACATACTGTAGCACACTAATGTTGTTTGTTGTGAGACAGCACTACAGAGATACAAGTGAAACACAGAAGAGAGAGAGAGATAGAGAGAGAGAGAGAGAGAGAGAGAGAGAGAGAGAGATATGCACTGGACAGTGCTTAAGAAGAAAGTTGGACGAGGGAGGAACAGTCCCGCTTCTGTAAGCACGTTGGTTCGAGCCCAAGGTTTCTGGGACTGCCCCAGCGGCGACATCGTATGGCCACTCCGCCTGCGTCTTGGGGAAGGTCATGTTTGTCTGTGGTGGATATCAGCTGACTGGATACAATAATGACATCTACATGTTGGACACCACTGCAATGTTCTGGTCTTTAATCAACACCAGTGGCACTCTGTCATCTGTACCAGAATGCCTCACTATGTGTTTGGGCGCCAGTGGAACCAATTCAACAATATCTTCACAGTGTTTGACACAGAGACCAACCGCTGGCTGAGCAAGACTTCTTCACAACCTGGTCCATACATGCACATACATGCCATATTGTCTCTGTCTACAATGGAGAGCTGTACATACGTTAAATATGTATTTTGGTGCTAGTGGCACCCGTCTGTGGAAATTCAGTCCAGAGACCTTCTCCTGGAAGAGGTTTCATCCCAAGGAGAAAAGCTATTGTTCAATGCTGGTACCTGCTGTTATAGTGGGAGATGTATCATACTCTTTGGAGGAAGTACAACCAATGACCATCTTAGACTTAAGTCCTAGTCTGAAGGTGATATGCATGCTAGCACCCTGTAACTGTTCCGCTGTGTCCGCTGTTCACAAACAGACACACGGACGGACGGACAGATGCCTTCGGCCTGGTGGAGACTAAACTATATAAAGGATTATGTTTAGGAACTGGACTGGCTACGGTATTCAACTTTCCAAGTTAACCTGCTGCACTACTCACTAAGCTCAATGGGGAACACAAATACAAATAAAGTAGGTATGCCAGGTTGAAAGTGATTAACCGTCATAGATTTCCATATTTTACTCCTTCACCTCCAGATTAACTGCTAAGGGACTACTAAAACAAGAATTATTGATGCAGAGTGGGGATTTTTTGATGAATCGAACATGGTGGACCCTGTTGTAAACAAGTGTAATGCTTAATTGGGTCGTCCACTCACAGTTAACAGCCTTTGTATTGAGTTTGTGCTTGAAATGTACTGTAATTCTGCAAACTGTTAATACAATTTTCAATCAATCAATCAATACACTAGTGGCTGTAATATTGTGTTGTTTTGCACACCAGATTAAAGATATTAACTTGATGATTATAAATTTAACATGCAATTTCTAAAGTGCTTGCACCATGCAAACGCATTTAACTGAAGAAGCACCTATACATGAAATGCAAAATTGTCATGGATATAACAGATAGTTCTATAATATCAAAGCTTGATGTAAATGTGTATGACGTCTTCCATGTTGGCTACTGGGGATATGCCCTGTCCATCAGAGTTCTCAAGAACATGTCATGTATTTAGTTTTACCGGTTATGCTTAATTTACACTTACTGGACAATACGTCGATGTCACGTCACGTGCCTAGAACAACATCAGCTTGACATGCTATGTACAAAATACATAATGCATTTAGCATTCAAGCCAACCCCAGTGGAATAGGTTAAGGTAAGCACTCTGCTTACCTAACAAGATATACTGTATACTTTGGGTGTGTGCTATTAGCTCTGGTCCAGAGCGTTAGTTCTCGAGATAGCACACTCTGGGAGCAGTGCCGTTATCATAGGCGGAAACATCTACTGATGTGCAAAGTCTAAACTGTAGTAAAAAATAAAGAAAACGATTTAACTACTGCAGTTTTTGTTATGTTGAAAGACTATTCTCTGCGTGGGAAACGTCTTAAGACCTCACCTTTTGTGAAGAATCCGCTTTTTGGCCAGACATTTTAATTGGCCAAATGGAAAATCTTCGATTCACTCAAGTGAGCCAGTCAAACAATAGAAAATTGAAAATGTAAAAGTGCCACCAACATGAAAAACATTATTTTTTCTGGGGTTATTTCACTTTTCAAATTGCAAATGTAGGCTATATTTTGAAATGTGCTTCCACATTTGTATGCCTCGATTCTTTAGATATGGTGTGATTGTGTTCCCTGTTTCAATTACATTCACCTGTCCCTGACTCACACCTGACCCGCCCAATATGATTCGTTAAAAACTTTTTAACATCCCCACCCGACCTGTCCAATGAGATTCGATATATATAGATATAAGTACAATTATATATTTTCTATAACTTCAAGCCGCCCCAAAATATTGTACGACATGTCTACCATCCTTACCAAATGTAAACCTACAGCAACGCCAATAGACTGTGGTTTAATATGTTGCCCTAACGAAGATTTTCCTTTTTATGGTATACAGTTGGGTGCCACCGATATTGTCCCTTATCATTTGACCCATTTAGGCCTGACCTCAAAATTTTAAAAAATCCTTCTAAATCCTCCAGTTTTCTGAAATAAATATTTTCACGATTTTTCAAAAATAGCAGACCTACAAGCTCGTAGCGCGCCACTCGGTGGCGCGCTATGAGCTTGTAGATCTGCTATTTTTCAATAGCTAAATTATAACATAATGTTTAAAACACCAAAAGGGGTCCTTTTGCGCAGATCACGCAAACCTCAGCAAAAAGAAAAGGGCAATATCGATGGCCTCCAACTGTAGGACACTATTCATACTGTGAGACAGTCAGATACATAATGATATCCTGTTTGAGTTGATAGAGTTCCAACATATTATCTGCCGCTGGCACTCTGGCACACTGTTAACCGGTTAGACCCATATCCTTTCTCTATATCAGGGGTGCCCACACCTTTTTGACTTGAGTACTACTTTTAAAATGACAAGCTTGACAAGATCTACCTACCCAAAAACGTATTATCACGTTGCTGAAAATACGTTGAAATACTTTTGGAATGGGAAATAAAGGGGTAGTTTTTTTTTTAATACAACTTTGTAATTCTACTGACGTTTGCACCTAACACAAAGTATTAAAGCTGTGAAGTGAGCTGACAGGCTGATGTCAATGAATCAAGTCACCTTAATTCAAGTGGCATATTTATATATATATTTTTATGTCATGTGGTCTACCTGCACAGCCTGTGTGATCTACTGGTAGATCGCAATCTACCTTTTGGGCACCCCCTGCTCTATACAATATGGCAGGCGCAGGCGTTGAGCATTCTTTCTTTCTGGTAGTTCTGACAGCATTTGCAGTGTGTGGTGCCTTGGTTGACCCTTTAACATGGTTGGTTGACCCTTTAACAACATGGCTACATATCTGAATCAGTGTGTGGTGGCTTGGTTGACCCTTTAACATGGTTGGTTGACCCTTTAACATGGCTACATATCTGAATCAGTGTGTGGTGGCTTGGTTGACCCTTTAACAACATGGCTACATATCTGAATCAGTGTGTGGTGGCTTGGTTGACCCTTTAACATGGCTACAAATCTGAATCAGTGTGTGGTGGCTTGGTTGACCCTTTAACATGGATACATATCTGAATCAGTGTGTGGTGGCTTGGTTGACCCTTTAACATGGCTACATATCTGAATCAGTGTGTGGTGGCTTGGTTGACCCTTTAACAAGGCTACATATCTGAATCAGTGTGTGGTGCCTTGGTTGACCCTTTAACAAGGCTACATATCTGAATCTCAGTACGTCATATTGTTGTACTAGAAATGCCTCTGAGAAAGTCCCTCAAATCAATAGCTTGATTTCATCAATAGTATTCTGGCTGCCATTTCTTCACACCAGCCATGTTGCATAATATTGGCATGTAAGGAACAAAATCTTCAGTGGCTACTGTAGCGGCTGGATAGTGTCTTTCATTGGTTTCAGTGACGAATGCTACAAGGCCTTTCCAGTTAATATGACTCAATGTAATTAAGTCAATTTTTGCTTTTATACTTTTGTGTGTAATTGTGGGTATGTGTGGTGAATTCTGTGGCTAGTGGGTTTGGTTGTTTTAAAGCATTCCATTTTCTCAATAGAATGACACTAGCTCAAGTAGTGTAGCTCTATTGTTTGTCCCCATGAGCTACTGTACTCTGCCTGCTTTGGAAAAACTCATGCACTTGAGTGGGCGTGGAATGACATAAGAATATATGTACATGGAGGATCTTATTTAGTACTGATAACAGCATTAGGGACATGTTCACCGGTGGCTCTCAACTGTGAAACTTTATAAAGTCATAGTGAGCATGCAGCCCTATAACATCAATTTGAGAGAAACTAACTGAAGGATGTGTGTTGAAATCATTTCACATTCACAGCGTGACACGCATCTAGTGGAGAAAAATATCCAAATACATTTAAAATGTCAGGACGTCCTTACACTGTAAAAAAAAAACCTTTTGAAATGGTACAAATTTCTCCAACAACGCCCCATCACCAGTGACAAGCTGTTTGTTCCACAGCGTTCTTTAAAATAAAGAAGAAACTTTCCTCTTTGGGACAACACCATTTTTATACCGCCTAACCTGTCAAAAAATCTGAAGAGCTAACAAGCTGCAATACACACATTCATTGATTTCTGCTGTATACTTCTTGCATCTGTACTCCTAGTTCCAGTTTATTTCTTAAACTGTAACCCGGTACTTTCACAAAGATCGCAGCCTCCAATCACCTTTTCAAACACCTTCCATTTCCCTCTCTCTCTCTCTCTCTCTCTCTCTCTCTCTCTCTCTCTCTCTCTCTCTCTCTCTCTCTCTCTCTCTATCTATCTCTCTCTCTCTCTCTCTCTCTCTCTCTCTCTCTCTCTCTCTCTCTCTCTCTCTCTCTCTCTCTCTCGCTCAACCATACTTGGTCCTCCTCCCTCTTCTGCCAAGTCGCTTTGTTCCTCTGTCGCTTGATATTAATTCACCTGTGATCTTTCCCTCTCACCAGTTCTATCTCTCTCCCTCCTCTTCTCCGTCTCTCCTTTTCCTCTCTCTCCGTCGTCTCCGGAGTCTCTCCCCTGCACTTCTTTTGTCCTTGATTACCTGGATGTGAGCTCCTGGCGGTGCCTCCCTGCCACTGGCTAATGGACTATTTGCATGCAAATGGCGGTGCCTAGAAAGATTAGACAGCGGTGGAGGATGGTGGAGGAAGGAGCTAGCCAGGCAGGAGGAGGAGGGGAGGGGGGGGGGGGGGGGGGGGGGTGCAGGACAAGGAGACAGACACTGCTGAAGGAGGACAGAGGCCGAACCAAGAGGCTTAAACCATGGACGAGGAGAGACGGTTTCTCCTGTCATCATTTGTGGTTAAAATGAGATGTATCCATTGAGATGTTATCACTGCATGCTTTTTGCTTTTGTGTGTGTACGTGCGTGCGTGCGTCCACAATCCACATACATATACAAATATATACGTGCGTGCACACTGCACATGCGCACTTGTGTGTGTCTCAATGAGCACAGAAAAGGAAAAAGTTCTGTGACCGTTTCAGCTTTTCCCTCGTTGGGGATACGCGTATAGCTATAGCTTATCTCCGAACTCCAGGGAAGATAGGGCACTGCGGCAGCTCTGTATATGTGAAAAATTAAAGCATGGACACCAAAAGGCTTTTTTTTTGTCTGGAAAGAGAAGACCAGGCTTCACTGCATGCCCCCCTCCCCCTCCGCCAAATAAATAAGAATTTTTGATTACAGTAATCAGGGCCATTAATAATGCAGACGCTGTGATGATGCAGAGGAGATGAAAGATGGCTCTGCTCAACCTTTATGTGTTAGGAGCGAGGGGAGATAGCTGCTAGCTAGCCACACACAACACACATAACGCACACGCATGCAACACAACACGCACACGCAAACACACGAGCATGGCTGCACGGCTTCGAGCGCACACACACTGACACACACTGACACGCACACACGCACGCACGCACGCACGCACGCACGCACGCACGCACGCACGCACGCACGCACACACACACACAAAAGCTTGCAAACAGACACAAACACTCCTATAAGTATGCAGCTTCTGTGGAGACTTTGAGGCCCGAAAACTAATCCTAAAAGTGATATATAATATATTTTTGCTACTGGCAATTTTGAACCGTCCCAATTATATTTGTTACAGCAAACCCAGCTACAATTTACTTACAATTTAGGCATTTAGCAGACGCTCTTAATCCAGAGCGATTTACATTAAGCAAGAACAAAAAGCATGGCAATACATCATATACATACCCCCCACCCCCCCCAATTCCAAGAGAAGGTTATCTTTAGGTCATTGCAACAGTTGTCGATAGACGTCTTGTATATACATGGGAGCTTTATGCATCTGGCATTTTTTGGTGTATTCTTATTTCAGGAGCTAAATGGGAATTTCCGTTGCTCTCCGGCAGAAACCTTGTATTTCCACATTCCAACTTTTCTATAAAATAATGCCCTATGCCACTACAAAACGGTTGCAGAAAAGTTGTGAAAATCGCAGATCTACGAACTCACAACACGTCCCATCGGGGCACGTTGTGATCTTGTAGATTGGCTATTTTCACTATATTTCAACAACATTTTAATAATAAAAAAGGAACAAGGTTTCCACCAGACAGCGACGATATGAGAGTTGTGAATTGGATTTGTGGCGCCTGATTGTCGCCTTTGGAGTTCACACTTGTATACACACACACACACGCACGCACGCACGCACGCACGCACGCACGCACGCACGCACGCACACATGTGGATGGGCAATCCCACAATCACATGTACAGTGGTACACACAAACACACACATGCAGAAATTCAGCATATCCACACAGCAGGTGCACGCACACATGCAGACACACTTGTGCACATGCACAATTTTGAATGTTACCTTACCTACCCCTTTGCACCCTCCCTCACACAAGTACACACTGTGTATGCGCACACATGCACATATACGCCCACAGGCACACACGCACGCATGCACACACACACACACACACACACACACACACACACACACACACACACACACACACACACACACACACACACACACACACACACACACACACACACACACACGGCATACACCTCTCCTTCCCCGAGGGTGAGTTGGCGTGGGGCCAGCAGTGGGGAGAGAATGCATAAAGAGCTATTGTGGCTGTTGTCGTTAATCAGGCCCGTATGCTCTCTGACAGCAGTGTGTGAGGAAAGAAGCCTGGCTCCTCCTATTGCCTCTCATACACTCTCTCTCCTCCATTAGCTTGTACCAGCCAGACAGGCAGACTCCAGATACAATATGCTAAGTGTAATGGCACAAAATATCGAAAAAGAGAGAAGGGTGGTTTGGGTTGGGTTGGGGGGGGGGGTCTGTGGAGGGAGGAGGAGTGGAGGGTAGGGGATAGCAGTATAGCATAAGGGTGGCATAATCTGCCCTTAAACACCTTCAACCTGGCAAGTCAAGTCAGCTAAACAGGGTTCCCCGCAGATTCTGCCAAGCCGTTCCCTTGGCTGTGGTTTCGCTAGATGGCAGGTAGGCTCAGTGGGAATCTCGTTAGTCCATCTATATTATTATATAGAAAATTGCAGATCTACAAGCTCACACGCGGCACATCACGACGCATTGGTGAGCTATTTCCGTCACCGTGTACGATTAAGTATAAATCAGGCTTTAAGTGGTTGAATTTATGTTGGTGCCAAGCTGTGGGAGTGGACAATGATACAGTATGTGGGGGAATAGGAGGGAGCTGCAGTGCGTGCGTGCGTGCGTGCATGCTTAATGCGCGCTTACGTGCGTGAGTGCGTGCGTGCGTGCGTGCGTGCGTGCGTGCGTGCGTTTCTGTCTACCCTTGCCATCAGCCTGTCACTTTGCAGATTTCTCCATCTATTTGCAATTTACAATTTGCAATTTAGGTATTTAGCAGATGCTCTTAAGAGCGTGGACCTACAAGTGTGAAAATGGCAGTAAATGGCATGAATCCTTTTCAACAAGTGACAAGATAAATAGTCAAAACATGTGAACAAGTATATTGGCCAGGGTATTTTAGGGAAGGTGAAAACAGCTTTCCTGTGTTAGTTGAACTTAGCGGAAAGGGGTGTGGGGTTGCATCATGTCCTGAATGTATATGGGTGCCATGCCCTTGTTTGACTTGAAAGCCATCACCAGTGTTCATTCGTACTGGGCACGGGCAGGCGGGGCAGCAACTGGAAACCGCTGAAGTTAATGCGAAAGGGGGATACGTGTGAACATTTTGGGAGGTCAAAGACCAGGCGCGGTGCTACTCTGGAACATTTGGAGGGGTTTATGTCAGGCCAGTAAGGAGGAAGATGCACCAGGCGGTGGCGTAACCGTCTGGGCACCCGACTGGTAATCCAGTCGCAGTGTTCCGCGGGCTCGACTCCCGAGCCCGACACGGCCTTTACTGCATGTCTTCCCCCATCTCTCTCCCGTTTCCTGTCAGCCTACTGTCTGTCCCTTCAAAAACCAATAAAAGGCGTAAGCCGCAAAAAAATATCTTTAAAAAAAAAAAAAAAGGAGGAAGATGCAATAGTCAATCCTGGAGATGACAGAGGCCAGCATACGGAGCTGGGTAGACTTGGTCAGGAAGGGTCTGATCCTTTCAGGTTAAAGTCTCAACCTACAGGATGGAGTGATCGCTGCAATGTGTACCTTGAAGGAAATGACCGTCTGCATGTGAATTAGGACTGGGCAATATATCCATATTACAATATTGTCATAATGAAAATAGATTCCTGTTGTTTCTTTGTTATTCATGTTTGTTTGTTTCTTTCTTTCTTTCTTTTTAAAGTACAATTTATTGTGTGATTAATGACAGTGATATAATTTAATTTGTGTAATACACTGAGAATAGAATGTTCTATTTTTTGTTTATCATTTTTAATATACTGTTGTCTTGGACCCCATGAAGGCTAGCAGCAGCTAATTAAAGCAGCTCAATTAAACAAATAAACAAATATTTTCTGTGATTGTTCTGTGATCATAAATACTGTGATATGGCATATAATGGCGAGCTCATCTCGATGAGCCTGTTGATCTGCTATTTTCACAACTTTAGAAAATAAGGTCGCCTGGAGGAGGGTGTCTGTTGCAAGACCCAGAAACACCCAACGATTCCAGGTCTACAACACTGATGATGTGTCCAAGTTTGTGCATCAGTAGATGTTTCATTTTCTTATTCACTTCACAATACGATATTATCGTCACATTATCGATATGGAGGAATTTGGTCAGACATATTGTGATGTTTGATTTTGCCCACCATTGTGCATCAACATGTGCTACAGTATATATGCGGGGCTCTTTGGACACACATGTGTATGCAGATGTGCACTTGGGCGTGGCATACGCTGCACTGCATATACATGTGGGTGTGCGCTCTCGTGCTGATTGGAGGACCACGTCGGACCACGTCAAAGGAGGTCTCAGACAGGTGTAAACGAACAACATCTGGCCAACACATTTCAAGCGCTCCCTCCGATAAGGGGCGGAGCAAAGACCGGGCTGAACCACAGTCGTTAAACAACAAGGGGGTGTTGGGGGGGGGGAGTTGTGGGCGGACAGGATTGTACCACTGCAGGCATACACCTGCCGCTTGCATGTCTGTCTAGCCACAAGTTAGCATTCCTCCGCTATGCATGCACTGCGGCGGGCGCTCGTAGGCCAGAAACGACATCTGGAGCCAATTCTCACTCCAACCCTCTGGAGGACTGTGATGGCTCATCGGCAGTAAAAGGAGGCATACCACTAGCTTTAGGAATTTAGGTCCGTTACGACCTCTGAGACGGTCCAATCGATGCTCGTGAACTTGAACGACTTTCTCCCAAAGATGGGAGTCGGATAACTGAGAGATGAACTGCCACGCCATTTAGACACTGCTGGCACGCGGAACGGCAAACGTTGCAAGCAAGCGCCAGTGCATCAGAGAATCCCACGAAAAATATTCTTCCTATTAAAGTGAATCTCGCTATAGTATATCATTAAAAGTATAACCAACATTCATTTACAAAATAGTAATACATCTGCAGAGTATTGAGAAATATCCGATAACTGTCATCTAAAATTGTAATCTTTTGAGATAAAAACCCTCCAGTTGGTGACATGGTACTTGTGTATGGACTTTGTCGACTCGGTTGTTGCTGAACCTTGCTGTCAGAAAATTGATATTCATGAATCCATCACACTCAACCTGTTGTTTCATCTGTTCAGAATCATAATTATCTTTATTGCCACAAGGGATTTGTCTCTGTGACATGTGTGCACTACACAGGATCAACTATTATTAACAACTATTTGATCCCTTTATTAGGAATTATTAAGATGTAAATTACAATAAATGTATGCAGGAATAACTATGAACTAGTACAAAATACATTATACACTATAGACTGTAGAGTGTACTGTAGTCAACATGACGTCATGCTGTGGTGGTCACAGTTCACACAACACATCTCTCTGTTTTTACTAACCGAAACGGTGGTTACCTCTTTACCGAAAACTAGACTATGAATAGGCGTTAAGTGTAGCGTACATAAAGAAGCAGATATAAATTATAGCACATGTTGAATGTGTAAACACATTCCACAATGCACTTGTACAGTAGGTATAAATAAATGAATGATTGCGCTTGTTGAATTGAGTACGCACATCAAGTGTGCAGCATGGATGCATGCATGTCTCTTTAGAGATCCCAGATCAGCGAGTGGTACAAAGGAGCGGTTCTGTCAGTCAGGCAGTTTATTAATGCAGATGGAGAATTATACAGGAGCAGCTTAGCAGCTCAAATTCAGTGGCAATCTTGTTTAAAGAAACATGCATAGTAAAGTCCTAATTGTTAATTTATCCAAATGTATCCTGGCCCAGCCAGTGTGCTTTCTGGTATAGAGGGGCGGGTAGCGCATGGAGCAAGCGCTGTATAATATTGGTTCACCGATCTGAGCGCCACCCCACCGTCCCTCCCCTCCCTGGTAGAAAACACCGGAGAAAACTGACGTCACCATTTTTCGAGCGACGTCCCTCTGGACTGTAGTTCACTCCCATTCCTAGACCAGGTAATGTGTCTCGTTCCCCAATGGGCTTTCACTTTTTAGCTGAATGCGAACGAAAATAAAAGCCTGGGTACCGAGGCTAATCCAAATCCTGAATGAAATGGATCCGTTACATCTGTACTCCAGAATGGAGAATATGGGGGTGCTGGCTTATTTAGAGGGGGGCTTAGGGGGGGCAAAGCCTCCACCAGAGGGGGCTAAAGCCCCCCTTTACCTACCCACCCCCCACCCTGAGCCGTCCCTGCTGCACACTCTGTAAAGATGCGTTCAGACTTGGATGGTTAGAGCGGCGCGATTACATACAGTCAATGCAAGTCAATGCAAAGACGAGAAGTTGTGTGAACGGCGCGACCTGGCGTGGTACAAATGGGACGAACCGAGCCGAATAAGGTCTGAGCGTAGCTTAACTCTGAGGATTTTACTGTACCGTTTACACCACTGTTAGCGGCAACATAAATATAAAACACATAATCTAAAAAGACACCATACATTTGGAAACATATTTTTATTCAAATCAAAATCGTCTTCAGTTCATGCAGGATGAGTTTAGGTGTAGGCTAGCTGAATTACAGTGCATTGTTTTGGGCCTTTACCCCAGCATTGTGACCCTTGTGTCTCTATGAACACACAACTGCTGGTGGACACGCACGCACGCACGCACGCACGCACGCACGCACGCACGCACGCACACACACACACACACGCACGTTTCTCTCTTTCTGGCTCACCCACCACCTCTGTATAGTGTATACCTATAGGCTACGGACTCACACGGAATCACTTTTCGCTCACTCATTTGTACACTCTACAGTTCAAATGGGCGAAATCAACACCTAGGATTTTACAGTGAAAGAAGCCACTGACGTTTAATTTGGAAATCAATATTTTCTGCAGACACCATTTTCGGCTAGACTTGACAAATCAATCCGCGCATTCAATTGCAAACGCTATATCATTTCATGAAGATATTTGTGAATCCTTTAAGCTCTACTGCAGCCAGGTCTCCCAGATCCTCCGTAAGCAGGAATAGTGTTTGAAATCAGATTGTCATTGTTGGCAGTCAGTGCCAAATGACCCTTTAAATATGGCATTATCGTTTTCTGCCACACAGTGCGTATAGCATCTTAAAACACAGCAGAGCAGAGCAGGCCTGAGGCATGTGTGCATGTACAGTACTCGTTGTGTGCATCTTAAAAGATTCTGACACGACTGTATGACAAATGACTTTGTTACCATTTCATTGAAGCAGGCAGTGGGCCTGAGAGAGATAGACACTTGACCTCTATTAACTCCTGTGGTTACATCATATTCCGCGTGGGGATTAATGTAGCGCCCACAGCGGCTGTGTGGAATTCACACGTGTGTGATGGAAGAGCCGGAGATGGCTGTCACGGGGGGCGGATCGGATTGGGGGAAGGGCTGCGTAGCTGCATTGCTACGCACTCTCATAAGGTGAGCACTTAACATGTCATAGCACATCAGTTGGGTTCCGTCTGCAACGCGGCACAGGGCAGGGAATCGAGCTCCAGCCGTGCCACGTTCAGCTGAGGGCGGAGGGGAGATGAAGAACGGCTCCGACTGGAGTTCCAGCAGACTTTCAGACTGTTTGGCAGGCGGTCGGTAATTCCGTCTAACACCGGATTAATTTACCTCCAGCTCCTCAGCCTGAACATACCGGTCCGATGAGTCCCTCATAGACTCTGATCCTTGGTCTATGTGAGGAGGAGTCGTTTGACACCAGGCCCGATGATGACTGATGATGAAAGCTTCCTTTCTCACAGTCTTTCCTCTTGCACTCTTCTTTCCTCACCTTTCCTCACCTGTCTTGTTTATCTGATGCCTAAAAATAGCCGTCTACATGCTCACGACGCATCACGATGTGACGCATGGTGAGCTTGTAGATCGGCTATTTTTGGCGACTAGTATACTATGTATCAGATTTTATACTCCTTATTTACCCAGCTTCGTTCCTCTGCTCGTGCCTCTCCCCCTCTCTTTACCACTATGCCTTCTTCTCTGGCTCTCATTTACCATTGTCCCTTCATCTGTCTTCCTCCACATATTCTCTCTCTCTCTCTCTCTCTCTCTCTCTCTCTCTCTCTCTCTCTCTCTCTCTCTCTCTCTCTCTCTCTCTCTCTCTCTCTCTCTCTCTCTCTCTCTCTCTCTGGTTCCTCTCTCTCTGGTGTTCCACTTCTCTGCACTGACGCGTTAGTCAAATCTGCCCATTACGTGCTTCGTTGGGCATGCTCAGCTTTTTATATCTGGCATACAGCAGTCAATGACACTGAAAAAAGGAGAGAAAGATAAATAATGCTCACCCTGCACAGTGACCTCTCATGTGTTATGGCGTACAGTATGTGCGTAGGCGTCACTGTCATCGCTTTATTGCGGTCTAATCATTAGCTCTCAACTGGTTTCGCACTGGGACTTGAATGTTGCGGTGGCTGTTAAGCCAGGCCCATGCAGCACCACACAGTAGTTTGCATAATATTCCTCTCTTTGTCCAAGAAATAGCTGGAGATTCTCCGTAGATGTCTTCACTATAGTCTTACCTAAAACGAAAACAACCTACAATACCAGAGACCCTGGCAAATTGTTTATCATTATAATAACCGAGTAGATCCGAGAAGACCCGTACTCGGCACTGATTTAGAGAAAAGCATGAAGTGCTGCATGATGATTAGGCTGACCTAGGATTAGGTTACTGCAGCGCAAAGTAAGTGGGGGTGGAGCTGCGCGCATGCATGCCAAGCTGCGAGCTGAGTTCAGTGACTTGGGAAAGCGCATCAAACTGTACCTCCATGGGAGGAAGGTGGTGCGTGCATGCACCATGCGCAAGTGGATTCCTTCTTCATCGAGGTGAAAACACACAATTTAATTGAATTGTCTCTTATTGTAGGCTCCTGCGCAGTCTGCTAGATTCACCATTATGGAGTAGGTACTGTACGTTGCCTATAACAGGCATCTACTGGTAGATGAATTGTAATTGTAATTATTAGGTTTGTTATACAGTATTCATATAATAGGCTACCTAATCGGATCTTGGAGTAGCCAAAGGTCGTTTTCCTCTGTCCCAAATTTGTTAAAACCTGTCCGTTTTGGCCAATAAATCTTGAACCGTATATTGTACAACACAGTCAAAATGCCATTTTGCGTTTCTTTTTCACTTTTGCTATTTTGTCCAAAATTCACACAAATCGGAACACATTATCTATGTATGGAGTTATGTGATCAAAAGCCAAACTCAATTCCCATAATCTAGCACAGGAATGGCACCGGCTTCCTAAGAAAATGAATGAGGAGCAGCAAAAAAAATATGTTTCACTCTGTGTATGCGTTTAAATGCACAACTAAAGGTTTCCTCAGGGTAAAACAGTAATTAGACCCTGCACTCTCCAGCCTGTCATTGGACACAGAAGACGAGAGAAT
>NC_136811.1:39558041-39561084 GCF_951216825.1 Electrona antarctica
CTAAACATATAGCTTTGTTCATCCAGCTCGATCTGAGCCGTATTTCTGAGATAAAGGCCTAACATTCCTCAGCCCCCACCTGTGCGTGCGGGCCTCCATCCTGCTGCAGGACTAACAGATTGAGCACAGATCTGCAGATCGACCGAGAGCTCTGCTATGCGGTAAATATGATCGAGACGAGTATTAATAGAAAGCTCAATAACACATTAAACACGTTCTTGGCCATGGGGGATTTCATGAAATAGATGTTAATTAAAGGGCCACTTCACCCTGTTTGCAACCAGAGCTTATTTTAATGATGTTTAGGACACAAGAAACACTTTCCTGGGGTTTTATTGTGTGTAATATGTTTGTTTTTAAATATTTTAGTCATGACGCCATGTTCATGACCAAAAACCTGTCATGAGAATGTGGTCTCACTTCCTTCCTGGACTACAAAGGCACACCTCCATGCAGCCTCCCCCCTCCACAAAGAGGGGAAGTGCACTAAAGCATTATGGGCATTGTGGGAATTCAGCAATTCAGTCAAACCCCAAAAAATGACTTTCTGGCCTTGACAGACCATACATCCAAACATAAAAGTCCTATATGATTTCATTAAACAATGTTAAACGACATTAAACTCACTTTGCCACTCACTTTATGCATGCGCATACCCTATATTGTGACCAGGCCAGGTTTATGACATGCTGTCATACGTAACGTGCTGTCCATGGGTTCTGCCCTCTTATCTGGTATGAATGCCTAAAAACCCTCCAGGGGCTTGAGAAGTGGCATTCTCAAGGAATATTTGTACATTCATTCATCGGATAATGTTACACAGACATTACACAACATTAGACATGTCAGGGCATGACATCAAGTATGTCCACATGGCCTTAACTGCGACAGCAGGTCGCATTTACTATGATCCATCCCTGATGATGTCACGTGATGTCACGATGACCTTTGCACCGTATATGGGGGCTGATGTCACGTGATGTCACGTGATGACCTGGGCACCATATATGGGGGCTGATGTCACGTGATGTCACGTGATGACCTGGGCACCATATATGGGGGCTTGCATGGGGAGACCAACCAACCAACACACTGACGGGAAATGCACGATTCCATTCCTGCGGTCGCAACAAAGAAAGGAAACCAGCAAACGCATATCGCAATAGTCAAAGTCAAAGTCACAAAAGTAAACCTCTAGGGAAAGTATTGAATGGACCCAGGTTCATTTGGCAGACCATATGGAAAGTATTTGCTGGTTAAGAGAAGGGATTTCAAATCCTTCTTGAATGGTGAGAAGACAGACAACCCCCAGAGATGTAATGGCAGAGAATTCCATATTCTGGATCCTCTGAAGTCTATATTAAACTGATTTTGAGACGTACGGGCCTTTGGAGGACTGAGGTGATTGAGTAATTATGAACCTGAGGATCATTCCCAAAAACGGATTATAGGTTAGGTTACCCAACTTAACTTGCAAGCTGCTGTTTCTTTTTGCGAGGCACTTTGTATGTACAAGTGTGTGCATGTACAAAAGTGTGTGTGTGTGTGTGTGTGTGTGTGTGTGTGTGTGTGTGTGTGTGTGTGTGTGTGTGTGTGTGTGTGCGTGCATGCGTGCGTGTGTGCGTGCGTGCGTGCGTGCGTGCGTGCGTGCGTGCGTGCGTGCGTGCGTGCGTGCGTGCGTGCGTGCGTGCGTGCGTGCGTGCGTGCGGGCGCCCGCATCATGTGGAGTGCTCTGTGCATGCAACGTGTGTGTCTGGAATCCCCGCTGTGCCACATACCTGCCATCTTACCAACCACATTCCTGCCATAGCCTGGCAATTAAAGGCTTCACCTCTGAAATCCCTGCCACACAGCCGTGGCCAACCAAACAACAAACACACACAAAAAAGGGTCCATTAAAGAAAGGGGACGCTCGTGCCAGCTTCTTAATCAAAACACATGTAAGCCATTACCAGTACACTTTGAATTCCTCTCTCTGTGAGCTAAAAGAGAGATGTACTGCCCCCCCTCCCCTAACGCTCCCGTCCTTCTCTCTCTCTCTCACTCTCTCTCTCTCTCTCTCTCTCCCTCCATCCGCCTCGCCCTCTTTTGCTCGGCATGCTCGCCCTCCAAGTCTCACCCGCAATCACGCTCTCTCTGCCCCCACAACCGCCCCGAGAGAGAGAGAGAGAGACAGAGAGAGAGAGAGAGAGAGAGAGAGAGAGAGAGAGAGAGAGAGAGAGAGAGAGAGAGAGAGAGAGAGAGAGAGATGCATAAAAGGCAGCATAAAAGGCAGGGGTGGACAGAAAGAAATGGATGGAAACAAGAGAGAGAGGACTGAAAAAGACATTCAACTCATGGAGAAGATTTGCAATCCTCTCTTGTTGACTTCAAAGTTGAGAGAGAGAGAAGGAGAGAGGGAGAGAGAGGGGACAAAACAAGACAGAGTGGGATGGTGAGAGAGAGAAAGTGACAGAGTAAAAGAGGGAGAAAGGAGAAAGACAGAGCGGGGAAGGCGGACAGAAACACATGAAAAAAACATAGAGGTCAAGGTCACTGGATACCAGCATTGGAGGGGGGAGAGAGAGAGAGAGAGAGAGAGAGAGAGAGGCAGAGAGAGAGTGAGAGATCTGAGTCTTTCCAACTTGGGACCTCCCCCCCCCCCCCCCCCCCCCTTAGATAGTTTGGCTGGGGGTTCTTTGAATTGGGTCCCCATGGTGACAACCAGGCTGTTGGCCAGAGAGAGAGAGAGAGACAGAGAGTGAGAGAGAGAGAGAGAGAGAGAGATGCCGTTTCCTTATGCTTTTTGAAAATGGCAGGGAATCAGGGATCACATCAGGCCTCTCTCTCATGTCCTCTCCCTGCCTGGGACTTTATAATTGCTCTCTGCCTCTTTCCTTTCTTCCTTCACTCTGTCTTGCTCTTCCTTGAGATGCCCCCGCCCCCCTCTCATTCTTTTTAACTCTCGCTCTCTTTTTGTTTTCCTTTTTTAAGATAATGACCAGTATTGACAAAATCTTTTCTGGGTTTCGATGCTCTTAAAGGTCAAAGGTTTCTCTGTCTC
>NC_136811.1:39566284-39576284 GCF_951216825.1 Electrona antarctica
TGGCACGGCGACTCTGTGGTCGTTGCTCACGTCCACTAGAGACGGCGGATTGCCTTTGATATTGTAACTGTTTTTTTTGCTGTGTTACTTCCTAACTTAATATTAGGGACTGTATGTGTTCTCACCAAGTGGGCCGATCAGTCTATCTGGCCGAGTGGGGGGTGGGGGGGTTGTGGGGGTGACAAAAACTATGCCGAAACCTAACCTTAATCCCAATAAATATTTGTGACGCATCTTACATAAGATTATAAGCAGCCGCAGGTTGCATTTACTATGAATTTGTGCATTTCCCGTCAGTTGGTTCGTCACCCCAGGCATGACTTGTGACATCATGTGACATCATCAGGGATGGAGATCCCAATATTAAGCCCATATATGGGAAGGCCCATATGTCATCATCAATATTGGTCAGCAACTCTACATCTTACCTCATACCTCAAACCCTTAGATCTCCATATATGGAGCTGACCTGTTCTGAAATTCCAAATGTTGATCCTTCCCCATCCATCCTTCCTCTTCGATATCTTCCTTTTGACTGATACCTGTCCATTTAAACTCTAGACGGGCCTGCCCCAAAGTTATTAGTGCAGCCGTGCACCTGGCAGCTGGCAAAAACTAGAGTTCTCAACAGGCCCGAAAATGAGGTCCGGCCCTACCTTTGATTGATTGATTGAAGAATTTATTAACAGTTTGCAGAATTACAGTACATTTCAAGCACAAACTCAATACAAAGGCTGTTAACTGTGTGTGGACGACCCAATTAAAGGGTAAGACCACTTTTTTTGAGGTTTGGGTTGTGTAGTTACTTTGCCATGATGTAACTCCAAATGTGGACAAGAAATACAAAATAACTGCTCCAGTGATTAGAAATTCATAATTCAAAATATGCTCCTCATTGACTTACATTGTACGCTAAAACGGCTCTCAAAGTCACTCTTTTAGTACGTAAACAAACACAAACAAAGTTGATTCAGACAATATAGAGCATCACCAAAACTCATGTGGTTTTATTCTTTCATAAAAATGTTAACTTCCTGTTGATTTGTCCATTTTATTGGGAAGAAAACCCGGACTGGATCCGTGGATTCGGATCCAGATCTTAAAATAGTAAAATCAACAGGAAGTTAACATTTTTATGAAAGAATAAAACCACATGAGTTTTGGTGATGCTCTATATTGTCTGAATCAACTTTGTTTGTGTTTGTTTACGTAGTAAAAGAGTGACTTTGAGAGCCGTTTTAGCGTACAATGTAAGTCAATGAGGAGCATATTTTGATTTATCAATTTCTGATCACTGGAACATTTTTTTTTAATTTCTTGTCCACATGTGGAGTTACATTATGGCATGGTAACTACACAACTCAACCTAAAAAAAAAGTGGTCTTACCCTTTAAGCATTACACTTGTTTCCAATAGGGTCCACCATGTTCAAATCATCAAAACATTTAGAGACGTACAAATAGACACTTCTATAGACAGAACAGGAATTCCCTCATCAAACCCTGTACACTCAAGACACTGCCCCCGCTGCTACCCTTAGATCTTCATATATGGAGCTGACCTGTTCTGACATTCCATATGTTGATCTGACCTCATCAAACCCTGTACACTCACATACACTAAAGGCTCCATATGGCCAGTACACAATTAATTCCATATGTTGATCTGAACCCCCATGCCAAAGTGCCAGCGCTCGCCCAGCAGTCTGCTGTCACCCAGGCGGATGCGTGCCACGTGACCTCGCCATAAAGGGCGAGGTCTCTTCTCCCCCTCAGGCGTCTTACTGGTTATATATTACAGATATCAGATATAGTACATTATATTATGCGTTACCGCACTTCGGTATATATTTCAGTAATATATTGCTTTACTAATGTGCATTACCCCAACACTGGTGGGTACAGAGGCTAGCTCTTTAGCATGTTTTTGTCTTTTGTTCCCTCTCTATGTAATCGTTTATCGGGAGAGTCATTTGATATGACAATGCTATCTTCTTGCATATAGTCATATAGGCCATGGCGTTTTAGTCAATACATTGGAGTTTTCTGTAAATCCATCTGACCGATGTGTCGAGACTAGTAGCTCATCTGTTGGGAGCTGTATAGCTATTGACGCCAATGAATGACCTGGGCACCTCAATGTAAATCATCTGGAATGTTTTAGTGTTAGTCTATAGTTTTACTTTTAGTCAAATCCAGCGCAGCGATAGTTCATAGAGACACGGAAGGCAGACGGTTTAATATATAATCCCCCCTTCGTTCTCTATCAGCAATTCATTCTGTTCCTTTAAATCAGCTGTCTCTCTCCATGTCAACTCCCCTCACTCTCATTCGCTGCCAGCTAAGTCACTCCCGCCCACATTCAATCAGGTGTTCTTTTTAAGCAGTCACTACTATACCCTGTCCTCAGTCTTCATGCTATAGCTGACTCTGTGTCTGTTGTTCAGATGTCAGCGTTCAAATTTCCTCCACCTCCTCCCTGTGGCATTAGTTCTGTAATGGGTGATTCTGTGATTACACATGTGATTTATGGATTGTACTATATGTGGTATCTAGTTATGTTATGGGTATCTGTGATTATAATGTGTTTTATGGATTGTATTATGATCATGTGATGTGTTCAGTATCTATGTGGTATATGGAATGCATTGAAAGTTATGCTGTTGATGTAATGTCTTGTTATGCTCTGCTCTGGGGTTTGTTGTTGATATCAGAGCTGTGTCTCGGAGATATCCAATGTGATATGATATCAGATACAGTATGAGATCTGTGTCTCGGAGATATCAAATGTGATATGATATCAGATACAGTAGTATGAGAGCTGTGTCTCGGAGATATCAAATGTGATATGATATCAGATACAGTAGTATGAGAGCTGTGTCTCGGAGATTTCAAATGTGATATGATATCAGATACAGTATGAGAGCTGTGTCTCGGTGCACAGATAATCTGAGATATCAGATGATATGATATCACATGAGCAGAGCCACATCGCCATACTATATGCAATAGCTTTGCAATAAATGGTTATCATTCTGAGCTGAAGTGTTTCAATTAACTAAATATCATGAGATTTTAGTCGACTGAATTACTACAGTTGATTGTGTCGACTATTGGGCGGGCCTTGATGCCATCGTAATGGCAGATTGAATTATTGGTTGCATGCTGAAAATAGCCGATCTGCAACGTGTTGTGAGCTTGTAGATCTGCTATTTTTACAAGGCAATACCCAAGCACAACCAAAAAAGACTCCCTAACATTTTAGTCTAGTTTTAATTTGTTGATGAAATAGTCAATATATTTAGTCTTAGTTTTAGTCATAGCTTAGTTTTCATTAGTATTCATCAGTGAACCATGGTAGTCAATGAACATTTTTCGTAGCTGTATCTCATTTCTTGTCTTCTGTATGCACTGAATTCCCCCCAAGGGATCAATAAAGGTCCATCTATGTTTAATAACGCAACATTGGAAATTCTCTTCTCTCCTTTCTTTCTGTCATCTTTAGTGCACCCCTCTTTCTTTCCATATGGCCGTGTGTGTGTGTGTGTGTGTGTGTGTGTGTGTGTGTGTGTGTGTGTGTGTGTGTGTGTGTGTGTGTGTGTGTGTGTGTGTGTGTGTGTGTGTGTGTGTGTGTGTGTGTGTGCGTGCGTGTGTGCGATGTGTGTGTAACTGGGTCTCTCTGTCTGATTCTCTCTATCTCACGTCCTATCAGTCTGTCTCTGTCTACTCCCTCTGCCAGGCCCTGTCCATCTCTCACGCACGCACGCACGCACGCACACACGCACGCACACTCTCTCTCTCTCTCTCTCTCTCTCTCTTCCATCTCTTCCATCCAATCAACCTGTTCCAGATTCACAATTACATTGCTTTGTTGTCAGAACAGAAACAATACTGCTTGTATACTAACGTTTTCCTTTTTTTCCTTTTTTTCTTCTTCTTCTTCAGAATGAGAAGCAACAGCTTCTCCCATCTGGATCACATCGATTTGGCAGATAATTGCTTAGCGATTTGACAAAAAAATCTTCCCTCTCTGACTGTCTCTCTGTCTCTCCTCAAACCAGTTCTACGGTTTTTGTTCTTTTCCATTAAACCTTCAACTACCCTTGACTTCTGTGGTTCCCTCTTTCCTGTCTGTCTCGCTTCTTTCCTGTTCGTCTGTCTGTCTGTCTGTCCAGACTAGATATAGTCCCCTTTTTTAACTCTGCCCTGTCTGTCTTTCTGTGTCTGTCCTCTGTCTCTCAACTTTGGGTCGTTTTCGGAAGGATTGGCAGCTCAATATCAAAGCCCGGCCGGCATGTCAGGGAGGCAGAACTGCTTTCCTGTCGACAAAGTGTTTTGAGCGACAGAAATGAGATTGCTTTTAATCAAAGAGCCTATAATTACGCTGTTTCGTGGCTGTTGCTGCCAGTGTTGTCACCAGCGCTGACAAACGGCACGCCTCTCCTGTCTATCAATCTATCTGTCTGTCTGTCTGTCTGACTGACTACACTGTGTCTTACTGTCTCACTGCCCAAGGGCTAATTCATGCTTTGTTGCACGAAACACATTGCTCAACTAAAGTAACTGTTTTTTTATTGTGGCGATATGGTTGTACGACAAAGTAAGATATTGGCTCCGGGCACAGCTTACTGCATGAAGCCAAGCAGTGTTGATGTGTGCCATGCCTTCCAAGATTATTATAGTAAAGCTAAAGCTAACCAATTAATACAAATCACACCCGTGTGAAGTGAGGGGCGCTCTTATATCATCGTACATCATCATGACATAACAGGTCAATTTGCTCAGACATACAGTGTATTCTCCATTCATTGTCAATGGGAATTTAATGTTTGTGTAAAACGAAAATCTACACTAATATAGGAGGGGCTAGCAACCCTCAAAAACTAGAATTAGGGGAAGAAAAAAAAACATTTGAGTTAAATAAAACGAGCCATTACAAAAAACAATAGCTAACTGAAACTATTGTGTGTATACAAAACCAACTTAAACCATGCAGAAAATATTTTATTCTTTGGCAATATTTCTTACAGTGCATAAGCATAATATTGTGTGGGGATATTGATTCTATATTCCAATGTTGTAGCTGTGCCATTTTTGTAATGGTATGTTTTTGATAGCCCCTGACAAAAAACAAAAACAAGAATGACGAGTGAATGACTGCCAGGTGCAGAAAGCACTGCTGCTTTGCATGCAGGGCCGTCTCCATTGTGCATCTTTTCTTTTTCTTTTTTTTTATTATTTCCCCCCCAAAAAACATTTATGTTTCTCTGTCACAACCTCATGGCCATTGTTTTTGTTTGTTTCCGACATTCTTTTGTTGGTTCACTCACTGTGTTTTGTTATGGCTTTCCTCTAGCTCCAGAACAGTTAGCTCATAACATTAGCTTCTATTGCCACTATAGCTCCGTCCATCCAATGTCACTTACACAACAGCAGACTATTTGTTTTATGGGTTAAGTCTCCCAGTCGCTTAGAGGCAGGCTAGAGGCTGTCTACTACGGTCGTGTTTAATAGAAAAGTAGCGGTTGTAATCCAGGCACTTTTTAAGCACCTGGCAAACTCAAATGAACACAATAAACGAATAACTTAACTAAAGTAAAAAGGATAACTATAATGAATAATTATAATAATAATAATTAATTAACACTAAATTGTAATTGAAAACATAAAGCCAACACCAAATAAAAATAAAGCATGAAAAATCCAAAACTATACAATAACATCGATGCCTTCTGTCCCTCCTGTCCTTTTCCCCTGCAGACCTGTCTGTCTGTCCGTCCGTCCCAGCCCCCCAGAGCATCTGAAATACATTGAAGCCGCCCCACCCTATACTGGCCAAAGATGCAGGAGGGTCGATGCATGAGCAAAAGAGGTTAGCACCTCCCTCCGCATTTTGGGCACCACGTTTTGGTGCACAAATCAAGAAAATGCGGCGGTATAGCGTTCTTCCGGGGGCTTCAAACGCCACTGAGCAACTTCCCTTGTAATAAACTAGAATTTCGCGGGCCTTCGGCCCGCTCATCCCAGAGTTGCGTTGCCGCGCGTTGCGATACAGAAGTCCACAGATACAGAAGTGCACAGTGACACGCGTTGTATGCAGCTGTTTTGTGTTGCAGCGCGCGTGTAGTGTTGTTGTTCTTATCCATATATGCGCCTCGGTTCGTCCCGTTTGTTCCACGCCAGGTGTCGACGCAGTCGTTGGCGCAAATTTCTTATTATTTTAACTGTGTATGTAATCGCGGCTAGTAGCACACATTATTTTTTAGGAGCACGATGAAAAGTTATCAAATAATGTGTTTGAGGGCCCTCCTATATACAGCTGTAGTCCCCACACGTCTCAATATTTGCCATTGACAAAGAACAGAGAAATTAGGTCGAAATGCCGCTAAATATGACGTAAATTAAAATGTATTATATATATATATGTTTTTAATTGAATGTAAATACTTTACTTATAAAAAAACCTGGCAACCCGCACCCCGCGGTCATTTTCCGCTAACCTGAGCGGTGCTCCCTAGCCTGCTGGAGGGGTTCACATCATCCCATGCACCCTCGAGAGGAAAAAGAAGGAAAATAAATGCAGCCTTGAGCCTACGTGCCAATGTGGTGTTGTGGAGCTTGATCACCTCCTCCTCCTCCTTTTTGGCCCAAATTGCCAATCCCAATAAATGCCAAAGTAGCCTAGTGTGAATACTTCCACAGCCTAATTACTAAAGGATAAACTATCAGTCTTCTCCGAAATCTGTCAATGTTTGTCAACTCAGCACGCATGAAAAATCCCAAACTATACAATAACATCGATGCCTTCTGTCCCTCCTGTCCTTTTCCCCTGCAGACCTGTCTGTCTGTCCGTCCGTCCCAGCCCCCCAGAGCATCTGAAATACATTGAAGCCGCCCCACCCTATACTGGCCAAAGATGCAGGAGGGTCGATGCATGAGCAAAAGAGGTTAGCACCTCCCTCCGCATTTTGGGCACCACGTTTTGGTGCACAAATCAAGAAAATGCGGCGGTATAGCGTTCTTCCGGGGGCTTCAAACGCCACTGAGCAACTTCCCTTGTAATAAACTAGAATTTCGCGGGCCTTCGGCCCGCTCATCCCAGAGTTGCGTTGCCGCGCGTTGCGATACAGAAGTCCACAGATACAGAAGTGCACAGTGACACGCGTTGTATGCAGCTGTTTTGTGTTGCAGCGCGCGTGTAGTGTTGTTGTTCTTATCCATATATGCGCCTCGGTTCGTCCCGTTTGTTCCACGCCATTATTATGGCGTTATTATTTTAACTGTGTATGTAATCGCGGCTAGTAGCACACATTATTTTTTAGGAGCACGATGAAAAGTTATCAAATAATGTGTTTGAGGGCCCTCCTATATACAGCTGTAGTCCCCACACGTCTCAATATTTGTCTCAATGGGAAAACAGGATGCAGTGTTGCCAGGTCCGCGAATTGTAAGCGAGTTGTAAGTAGCGTGTTGAATGGCATTTGTTCTGGGCTTGTTTTCATAGACCTGGCAACAAATTAGGCGGGGGTGTCGGTGCTTGTGGCGTGTTTGTGTTTATTATTGATAGTGATATTGTGTGTGAGTCTGGACGGGAGGCGGCTTTAGTGGCAGTGCAATGACAATTTTTACGCGGATGGTGTTGAGTGTGGGCGTGCGGCGCGACATGAGGAGATAGCCGCCGATCGACGCGGAGGGTAAGGCTGTGTCGTCTTAGTGTGTTGTTGCAGTGTGTGTTGCAGCGTGTTGCAGCGTGTGAGTGACGTAGTAGCTGGTGACTTTGGGTTGGGTCCCTTTTCCTTTTGGGCACACCTTTTCAAATGTATAATAGATAGCTGAGGGGCAGGGCTGTCCACTCTCTAGTTTATATATAACTATGTGGTCTGGCTGGCCACAGACCACAGTGCTGCTGCTCTGTTCAGTCTACAGGTACCTGTCTGTCTGCTGCTCTGTCCAGTCTACAGGTACCTGTCTGTCTTGCAGCATGTAGGCACACTCACACAGCAGCCATGGAATTAGCTCCATGCAGCACACATCCCTCACGGACACAACGCTCATGTCTGCTTCCCACCAGCACAGTCAGAGGGCACGAGGGCAGGTCGGGAGTGTGGGTGCACGGGTCTCGGCACTCCTGACCTCAGCGCTGCATCAACAAGGCGGCATTCTAATCTGGAGTCTGACGAGTCAGTCCCTATATTGTTTGTCTGCGCGTTAAGCCGCCGTCCGTCCGTCTCGAGCGTGTCCACCTGACCAAGCCGCCCGCGAGCCTCTGCCTTTCTGTCTCTCTGTTGGTCTGCACGTCCATCTCTCTGTCCCGTCTAGCCGTCATTCAGTCAGCGCTAAGCTGTCTGCCCTCCTGTCTACCTGTCTCCCTGCCTCATTGATCTGTCTGTGAGTCTGCCCTCCTGTTGTATGCGCCTCCCTTTTGCCTAAAGCCTAAAGCTTTTATTATTCTGCCCGCCCGTGCTGGTCTGTCTGGTCGGTTGCCGTTCTGTTGCTATGCCTGTCTAGTCTGTCTCCATACTTATATATTGTCTGTCTGACTGTGTGTGTCTGTCTCAGTGTGTGTCGACCCATCTGTGCATCTTTCTGTCTTTCTGTCTGTCTGGCTCGCTGTCACTCTCCCTTATGTTTAATTTAGTCGTACGGCGGCGTCGCACACCAGAAATAGCCGATCTATCATCTACCTGTGCATCTGTATCCCCAGCAGTCATTCTGTCCGCCTCTGTGTCTCACTTGTTTAACCACTTTTAGACCTGACACGAATGTAGTTCTCTTTTGAACATTTTTCAAAAATGTCCAAAAAGAGCAGATGTACCATGTACACTGTGAGCTTGTATATTGGCTGCTTTTTGAATAGCCAACGCTAAAAAAAAGGAAAAAATTGATCAAAGTTTTTCAACAAAGAACAATCACACTCGTGTGAAGTAAGGGGCGCTCTTATCATCATTACATCATCACATTCTGGCCAATCACAATTGCCGTCTTCAATTTTCTGCCCTCACTCTTAATCCTCAATATGTACTTTGCTCAGCCAATCAAATCATCGCTATGGGGTGATCACTGATCAGCCAATCAAATCATCGCTAAAATTCACACACACACACACACACACACACACAAAGCTGGGAATAGGAGGCCCCTAAAAAAAACGACATTTTTAAAATAGCAGATCTACAAGCGGTGCCAGGCGCTGTGAGCTCGTAGATAGATTTGTCTACTTTCACTGCGTGACACATAAGTACACTATGACAAAGTATACATCATCAGGCTCATGTGGATAAAGCTCGCGCATCCTCTTGTCTGTCTGCCTGTCCATCTGTCCAATACAGACCCACATGTATGCTTCTACCACATGTATACCACCGCGAAACTCGGCGAAAGATAACAACATTTCAGTGAGCTTCCCAGTCGTATACGACGACTACAAAATAGCCTCGAGGCTTAATTGATACTTCATCAACTGCTTTTCTCTCCAAAGCATAAATTAGGCTCACTCTCCTCCAGACACTCTCCTCCACGCGCCGCTGAGCCCTGCTGTCGGCACGGCGCTGAGGAATCGTGACACAGCTTTCATCACGACGCGTTGACCCCACGCTGGCGGCCCTGGCATCTGGGGGCACGGCGGGCATGGAAGGAGGAGGATGGCCGGAGCCACGACCACGCATGGCCACGGAGTGGCATGGCAGACTGGCAGAGGTCTGCTCTCTCTTCTCCGTCTCTCTCTCTCTCTCTGTCACCCCCATGCATGTCGCGCTGCCACGTGTCAAACTGACCGACAGCAGAGCTGCCCCCCGATTCGTTGTCTGTAACACACACACACACACACACACACACACACACACACACACACACACACACACACACACACACACACACACACACACACACACACACACACACACACACACACAAACACAAGGTCATCACAGAATGAGGGACAGGGACAGAAAGGGAGTGAGATGGAGTGAGATATACATATAGAGATAGAGAGAGCAAATGAG
>NC_136811.1:39578784-39583784 GCF_951216825.1 Electrona antarctica
TCTCTCGGTTTCTGCAGTTTCTCGTTTTCAGTCAGTCTCTCTCTCTCTCTCTCTCTCTCTCTCTCTCTCTCTCTCTCTCTCTCTCTCTATCTGCTCTGTCTGACGAGTCTTGTTGACTGTCATAACACCCCTCATTCTATGCTTCAGAAATTCATCCCCCTCTTCGCGCACACATCTCTATACAGCTTCTCCTCTCCTCTCCACTCTCCTCCCTCTGTCTCTGATCTATGTACCCCCCTGTGTTCCCATGCCTGTTAATCAGCAGATTGTTAATGAAGGCCCAAGTTCAAAGACAGACAGGGGGGAGCGGGGGGTGGTGAGGAGGAGAGGAGGCACAAGGGGGCGGGGGAAGGGGAGGTCCAAACTGTCTGTTTGTCTCAACATGCACGTCTGTCCGTCTGCTCACCTCCTCGTCTGATGTGCATCCCTCAATGAGCTCCCTGCCAGGACCACAGCTCAGCCAATTGCTCTTTGGTTCCCCTTTAATGTTCCATTAAATGGGAGAGAGAGGGGAGGAGGGAGAGTAATTAATAACTTCCATAGCTTCCATAATGCCAAATGTAATGTCATAGTAATGTCAATGTCATAGTGTGTGTCTCTGTGACTCTGTTAACCCATTAAGACCGGGAAAGCATCTGTCATTTTCTCTATGATCTTGTAGATCTGCTATTTTTGTAAAATCGTGAAAATCGGTGCAAATCTTTGAATATAAATATATTTTATACAACTCAAATCTTTGCTTCTGGGGATCCCTGGTACGTGAAAGGAGGGACACCCGCACACTGCCACTTGCTGGGTTCAGAGCATTTTATTAAAGCAACGTTGGGGGTCGGCGGCCAAATACATATCATTTAGGGGGTCCTTGGCATTAGAGAAAACTAATTTAGAAGACATTTGTAGAATCGCGGGTCCTCCGGTTTTAATGGGTTAAGGGTGAGTTAGTCCCTAGGGGTGACTCAGGCAGCCGAGTCAGACGAGCTAATCTCCCTCACCGTCTGTGTCCTCCTCTCACTTCTCTCAACCGCACCTCCAGAGTATACGAGCCCTCAACCTCCCCTCTGTTGCCTTGTCTGCTAGCAGCTCAGCTCTGCCACTGGGCCGCCGTGGCCGGGCCCTTCTCTCGCCAGCTGAACCTCTCCAGAGGCCAGAGCGTGCATTTACTGTGGTCAAGCCTTTTCCTGCAGGCAACCTCTCCCCTCCAGCCAAAAGGGGAGGCTCGGCCAGTGTCACTGGGGGTCTTGGCGAGCTGAAACACATTGTATAGGGAGTGGTTTGGCTCCCCCAGCTGCAACAACACCCATGTGTCACTCTGATGCTCCTCACTGTTAATCATTGTGAAACCATCCAGTCCCATGTCATTCTCTTCTCCCAAGCTCCTGTGGTCCTCAGCCAGCCAAGGCTAAAACAATATAATCCCCATATCTGGCAGAGTGTGAGTTGGGTTTCATTCTCCCATTCCTCATGCGGGCAGTCTGCTCTTGTCCCAGCAGTGGCTGCTTCCCCGTCATCAGGCTCTGAAGTTACCTCCCGATCTATCATCCACATGCCCTCTGTCTGTGGTGTGATCTATCATCCACATGCCCTCTGTCTGTGGTGTGATCTTCATCCACATGCCCTCTGTCTGTGGTGTGATCTTCATCCACATGCCCTCTGTCTGTGGTGTGATCTTCATCCACATGCCCTCTGTCTGTGGTGTGATCTTCATCCACATGCCCTCTGTCTGTGGTGTGATCTTCATCCACATGCCCTCTGTCTGTGGTGTGATCTTCATCCACATGCCCTCTGTCTGTGGTGTGATCTTCATCCACATGCCCTCTGTCTGTGGTGTGATCTTCATCCACATGTCCTCTGTCTGTGGTGTGATCTTCATCCACATGCCCTCTGTCTGTGGTGTGATCTTCATCCACATGCCCTCTGTCTGTGGTGTGATCTTCATCCACATGCCCTCTGTCTGTGGTGTGATCTTCATCCACATGCCCTCTGTCTGTGGTGTGATCTTCATCCACATGCCCTCTGTCTGTGGTGTGATCTTCATCCACATGCCCTCTGTCTGTGGTGTGATCTTCATCCACATGCCCTCTGTCTGTGGTGTGATCTTCATCCACATGCCCTCTGTCTGTGGTGTGATCTTCATCCACATGCCCTCTGTCTGTGGTGTGATCTTCATCCACATGCCCTCTGTCTGTGGTGTGATCTTCATCCACATGCCCTCTGTCTGTGGTGTGATCTTCATCCACATGCCCTCTGTCTGTGGTGTGATCTTCATCCACATGCCCTCTGTCTGTGGTGTGATCTTCATCCACATGCCCTCTGTCTGTGGTGTGATCTTCATCCACATGCCCTCTGTCTGTGGTGTGATCTTCATCCACATGCCCTCTGTCTGTGGTGTGATCTTCATCCACATGCCCTCTGTCTGTGGTGTGATCTTCATCCACATGCCCTCTGTCTGTGGTGTGATCTTCATCCACATGCCCTCTGTCTGTGGTGTGATCTTCATCCACATGCCCTCTGTCTGTGGTGTGATCTTCATCCACATGCCCTCTGTCTGTGGTGTGATCTTCATCCACATGCCCTCTGTCTGTGGTGTGATCTTCATCCACATGCCCTCTGTCTATGGTGTGATCTTCATCCACATGCCCTCTGTCTGTGGTGTCTATCATCCACATGCCCTCTGTCTGTGGTGTCTATCATCCACATGCCCTCTGTCTGTGGTGTGATCTTCAGCAAACCTCTGCCTCCACATACCCTCTGTCTATGGTGTGATCTTCAGCAAACCTCTGCCTCCACATGCCCTCTGTCTATGGTGTGATCTTCAGCAAACCTCTGCCTCCACAATGGCCATATGACCTTCTCCAAGGAGCTCCCCTACCACAACTGGTGGATTAGGAAATGTTGAGGGTGACGATGGACGAATGGCAGACAGCTTTTAACACTCCACTTGGCCACTTTTAAATATAACATTAAATATGACATTCTGCCTAAATATGACATTTGGCCTAACTAAACTAACCTGACCTTCTCCAAGGAGCTCCCCTACCACAACAGGGAGCCACTATCTTCACAAACCTGGTGGATTAGGAAATGTTGAGGGTGACGATTGACGAATGGCATGCAGACAGCTTTTAGCACTCCACTTGGCCACTTTTAAATATAACATTAAATATGACATTCTGCCAAAATATGACATTTGGCCTAACTAAACTAAACCAGCCTATAAGTAACGAACCGTCGATTTCCCATGCCCTGCTTGGTGAACAATTAATGTCCTCTGTGATTTCCTCTATCTCACCTGTCACCTCCTTTTCCTGGACTCCGATACCATCGTCTACAAGCTAAAGAGGCACTTCAGTTCACATCCACACCTGTCTGCGACTCCGCAACCATAGCCAAAGCCTTCTTGCCAATCCATGGTGGACTTTGACATGCACCTCCTATATAGATATATCCGTGGAGCGGTGTCCTGTAGGCCAGGTGTAGGCAATCAATGCTGCGGTGTCAATCTGCGCTTAATATGACACCGCAGCTATGATTGCGCCCAAGGCAGCCTGCATGGATTTGTCCAGTCTATGGGGTCGGAGCTGCTGCTCCCTCATCCTGGACATTCACCAGTAGCATCCCAACAAGGCTGCTGGGTATAGCCTGGAGGCACTCATGAGGAGGTGTGTCCTGTCATGGCCACAGTCATGCCTCAGTATCTTCCCTTGTGTTTCTGTATTTCTTTCTCCTTCTGTGTCCCCTGTTAGTCTCTGGCGTGCCTGCATGCAAATCTATGTGCGTGCCTTCGTGTGTGCACTTGCACGCGTGTGAGTGTGTTCCTCTGCTGCCCACTCACCTGCAACCTGCACACCTGCCTTCAATTAGCTCCTCACCTCCCTCCGCCAACACACCTGCCATCCATCAGCTCATCACCTCTCCTTTATATAAACCCTGGCTCTTCCCCCCCACTCATCTTCACATTGTTGTTTCTGCTCCAGAGTTAGTGATTAGTTCTTGGTGTTAGTGCCCAAGTTTGCACTAAGTGTCTTCCATTGTGCTGCATGCAGGACCACTCCTTGTCTGCCTGCCTGCTTGCTTCCCTGCTATAATATTCTTCTGCCTACACATACGTCATGTCCTAGCGAATAGAGGAAGGGGATCAACATCACATGATTCCCTTGTTTGACCCGGCAAACACTAGGATGTGTGTCTCAAAGAATATGATTTTTGGCAGAATCGCGGAAGGTTTAGAATGTTTGGCAGTCCAGTTTTAATTTTTCACAAGATCGGTGGTTGTTGCAATTACCTGCACTACAATTCTTCACCATATGTTGCACTATGACGAAAGCAAAACCATAAACTGCAAACACCGTTTCACCGTTTCCTCCACTCCCAGCCATGCATCCAATGTGAAATAATATTCGCCTATGTCTGTGTTTTGGGTTTGCTCTGAATTCTACAGAGACCTAATGTAGATTCATTAGCATAATTTAAAAGTTTATAGTATAACCAATCGTCAAATGTTGTGTGAGGCACACACTTGGGTTGTCATTTTAATGAGCAAAATGTCCTGACAACCTAAAAGTTGTTTCTTCATGCTGTCATCTCCCTTACCTCTCCATTCAATACTGTACAAACATCCCAACCTTTTCAAAGTGTTTGGCCCACCCATCTCTGACCACTTAAATCAGGAGATCAGGAGATAGGCTCCTGCCTTTTTCTGTAGCGTGAGGCAGCTTGATGTACAAGTACACTCCCTGCATGATGCTAGTATGTCGCAGGGACTAACCCGCAATCCAACCATTGATGCTGAGTGTCAAGCCCATTTTATAGCATAGTATGACCCGAAGGGGATCGAACCACAATGAATTGCATTTTTATAATGAATTGCATGAATTGCATCACACCAACCGACTCATTGGAGGCAATGTAGGGTTCAGTGTCTTGCCAAGGACACTTTGACATTGTGGACAGGAGGGAGCCGGGATTCGAACCGCCGACCCAGGGATCATTGGACGACCTGC
>NC_136811.1:39588784-39706284 GCF_951216825.1 Electrona antarctica
ATTTGAGATGGGTTTTTTTCTCCCTATGAAGAGTGATAAAATGAAGCCTGACGTATCCTGTCAATATTGTCCAACTTCTTTTGACGGAAGATATTTTTTTTATAAGCCAGGGAGATTTCTCATGACAAAGTTTTTGTGGACTTCTTAGACTTTTTTTTTTACAAGCTTGAGAAAAGAATGTTATATGGAGAGGAGAGCAGCTGATCCCAACCTTTTCTGGATCAAGGCCCACTTGAAAATCTTGAAAGCGTTCGCGGCATTTTCAGAACATGATTTATGTTAATGATCAATCAATCGATTGTGTTCTGGCTTGTAATGGAACCAACAAGTTCTTATTTAATGGTATCACTATGAAAACACATTTTTAAATGTTTCAAAGAATACCAATATGTAATTTTTTAACATAAATGTATTTTATATTAAAATCTTCCCTCATGGCCCACCAGTGGGGCCCGGCCCACAGGTTGGGACTCATTCATGTAGAGGAGTAATGTGGCCTGGCGTTGGATGTGGCCAAACACCCAAGTGTTACTATTTCATTTATTTGCCAGGCTAACTGGCTTGTATAATGGCTGATGGACTTTCATAGACTCCCAGTACCAGTAGCCTAGCGGTTGAAGAGGCTTTATTAATAATGAAGCAAAACCACATGGAGATCCTGAGGCCTTAGGTATACTCTGTTGCGTGTCGGTGTGGCACTCCGAAAATAGCTGATCTACAAGCTCACAGCGCTTTGCATCGTGGCGCATAGTGAGCTTGTAGATCACCTATTTTTCCCACACAGCCAGGCACACAGGAGGCATGCACCAGTGGTGGGCAAAGCATAATTATACTCAATTAAATACGTCAATTAAGTGTTCAAGAGTACAAATTACAAAGTACATTTTCATCATTGCAGTGTTGAAATTTAGAACATTTCCAACCAAAAATGGAAATGAAAATAGTGAGACATTTTAAAATAGCCGATACAAGCTCACAGCTCGGCTGTTTTCAGTAGGCCTAGTTTTGATATAGGGATAAGTGGTTAATTCATAATATATTTTTGTAAGTTTGGATCTCAAGAGTTCCTTGCTATAAATGTAGCTAGTGGAGACAAAAGCACAATAGTTCTATTTGAATTGTACTACTACAAATACTAAACAAAATACTAAATAAAAACATGTATTATAAGAAGGCTACAGTACTCAAGTAAATATACTTAGTTACTGTACAGTACACCACTGGGCACAACACACACACAAGTGGAGTACATGACGAAGGATGTGACACAACGCTGAGGTATAAACATGACCAATCGATGAACAAATGTGTCAGCTATTGATCCAGCTGTCATGTTAAAAGGATCAAAACACAATCGTAGAACTGGTACAACTGTAAGGAATATCTATGGGTGCTTACAGGAGCAACAACAAAAACGTCACTACAAGGTGCACACACTGCACAGCAATATCCAGAGTTAATTTAAGTCTGAAATATGAAAATAAGACAGGAAATAACGCTGGAGTGTATATAGTGAAGTCAGAAGATGATACTTAAAAGTACAGATAATTAGCAAGATTCCCAGAGATGTGTGAATGTATAATAATTATAATAATGAAGTAAAGTGCATGTATATTGAACAGAATTAAGGGAACCCAATCAACCCATGGAGAGTTGATGCATAGTCATTTGATAAAACAACACTGACCCCTAGTGTTCTTACTTAGAACTAGGCTGCCTGTGACAGTGAGTGAGCACTCTTATCCCTGTGTAGTGCATCTGTGTGTGTGTGTGTGTGTGTGTGTGTGTGTGTGTGTGTGTGTGTGTGTGTGTGTGTGTGTGTGTGTGTGTGTGCGCGCGCGCGTGCATGCGTGTGTACACATGCAGGTGCATGTTCATGCATAGACTAGTGCACGGACGACGTGTGAGAGTGAGTGGGGGAGTATGTGCACACTCCACATGACACACAAGGTATTGTCTAAGCCCTACGTGTGTGTGTGTGTGTGTGTGTGTGTGTGTGTGTGTGTGTGTGTGTGTGCGTGCGTGCGTGCGTGCGTGCGTGCGTGCCTGTGTGCGTGTTGTCTGTGTGGAATAATAACTCAGAGAAGCTTCTGATGGACTGAGGGGTCTCCTTTGATGCAATGAAGGCCGACAGGCGTGAAGCAGGTCCAATCAGGCGCGTGGGCGCCGCCAATTAACCCTTTTCACCGTGTGAAACCAAACATAATTGCCTGGGGTGCAGGGGGCCATTGGGCCGTGGCCTGCCCTGCACCGTAGGCTGAAATGGGCATTAATGTTGCTGCCAGGTGACCATTGCACACAACTGAACCTCAGCGGTATTCCTCCAAATCACACTGTTACAGTTGCTATCCAAGACGTAATTGGCATGGCATTACCAAATGGCCACCATTTCTCATTTTCACGCATACACTGATTTATTTCTTTTAAATCTGAAATATCTTTACGATGTAGCTACTGTACTGTATTGGATTCATTGCACTGTGATATATTTCAAAGCTGTTTCAGGTTTGTATGTGACAGGCTCTTCACATTCAATGAGGCTATTATTGAGTTCAGACTGCAAGCAAATCCCATTTGTTTCTCAAATCTGATCTTTAGGACTGACTGTCAAGTGTCAACACAGTTATTTCCAAGAAATCTGATCAGATGTGTGTATTCAAACATCGTCAACCTATCTGCATTGGTTGCTGTGGTATCGAGAGCAATTGAAGAGAAAAGTAAGATCCTGGTCAACAGCTACAACCAACAACCACTAACCAACATTACCATGAACGGGCAAACAAAAAGTATACACTGGACAAAGTGAAGGACTTCAAATACCTTTTGGTCCTTTGTAAGTGAGGATGGCAGTTTCACAAAATAAATAAAAACAAAAATTGACATAGCAACATCAGCCATGACAAAACCTGCCAGAATATGGAGAAGCAACACCATCAGCAGTGACTTTGTAAGTCACTGCTCTGTCACTACTCTCCACCCTAACTGGCTATGGCAGTGAGAGCTGGACACAGGATAAAGTCCTTCGAAAACAAGTGGTACAGAAGAAGGATGCTACATACAGTATATCTTATAAAGAACATTGGACAAATGATTATGCTAGACAGTTAGTTTTCCACCCATGCTGGAGAACAGGAGCCTCTACTTTCAAAACGTCACAAACTGAGCTGGTATGGTTATGTCACAAGACATACAGTTGTACATCCCTATCAAAGATCATCCTACAGGGGACAGTGGAGGGAAAGATCATCCTACAGGGGACAGTGGAGGGAAAGATCATCCTACAGGGGACAGTGGAGGGAAAGATCATCCTACAGGGGATGGACAGTGGAGGTAAAGATCATCCTACAGGGGACAGTGGAGGGAAAGATCATCCTACAGGGGACGGACAGTGGAGGGAAAGATCATCCTACAGGGGACAGTGGAGGGAAAGCGAAGGAGGGGCAGGCAGAGAAAGTGTTGGGGTTTGGAAGAGCTTGTGGGAAATCACTCAACGGTCCTGACTCCTGCGTACCACGTTTCAAAATTGCACATAATGCAGGAGGCAGCGGGACGTTTGCGTTATTGAAAACAAGCACTTCCAAACGCCAACATAAAATAATCACCTGCACAGAATTTCTTGACGGCATCCCCCCACTTCTCTCAAGCCTAAAATGTTTTTTGGGCAACAATATGTTTTTGGACTTTGTTTACAAAAAAATTACTTTTGTGACTACGATTAAGCATTGTAAACCCTGTTTCTAAATAGGCTATACACGTCTAGCCTGGCTAATAAGCCAGACCGAATCAGCCGTTGGCAAAAAAAAATTGCCTGCCGGCGGATTACCACACGACAGTGTGATTTGAGTCTGGTTTATTAGCCAGGCTAATACACGTCTGCATGTTTTATAGTGGGTGTCTGTGCGCGTTGCACATGTGCACGCAAATGTGCATGCATGTGTGCGTGCACATGTCTTATGGGGCTTCCCCCACTTCTAAAAGTAGCACTACAACACTGCAATACATACAACAAAAAACAATATACATACAAATATACACACAAGGGGATATATCTGCCTTCCTACTCTATTGATGATCATTATACATAAGTTACCTCGAACAGGATCTACTTCAACAGGTGAACAAAGTCCATGAATGTGTCTTCTGTGTCAGTCTGTACAATGAGTCAATGCTTTAAGGCCCATGTTCTTAAACAACATGTAAACGGTAAACCAGGCAATGCACAATGCACTGTGAGCTATAGGTGATCTGTTATTTTGGCTGTTTATGAAAATAATAATAATAATAATAATAATAATAATAATAATAAAAAAAAAACATTAAATCTTTTGAAAATGTTTGCTTATAATAACTTGCCAACATAGGGGCAGCATGTGTCAAAGTGGTTCACTTAAATTAAAGCTACTAGATTTTGTAACCTACACACTTTTTTCTTTTTAATTGAAAAAGGTGTGTAGGTCTACAGAAGACAAAACCTATATATTTCCTACAATAATGGTGTAGAAAATAATCATGAATATTCATATTCTGTAATATATTTTGTATTATTCATGACCCCCCCAAAAAAAAATTTGTCTCTGCTGACCGGTAATTAGGGCATGGGCAATATATAGATATTGTATCGATATTGAGATATTGAGACTGGATATCATCTGGAATTTTGGATATCATAATATAGCATATGCCTAAATGTTGTCTCTTCCTGGTTTTAATCACTTTTAAATTCAAACATTTTCAAAAATTTGAAAATAGAGGGCATTACGACATAATTGTGAGCTTGTAGATGTACTATTTTCGCAATTTCTTACAAAATATTTGTTACTGTTGCCTCTGTTGTTTACCCAAACCTATGGTTGTTATTGTTACCCTCTTATTACCCGCATCATCATCGCCATCAACCACATTTTGGACAATAACACATTTCGGCCGCCAGGGGTCAGTGATTCCCTGTTTTTTCCTTCCAGTCTGCGTGTGTCTGTCTGCCCAGCAATGTTGGCAAAACACCCCCTCCTCATCGCGTAAGGGGGAAAAATGGCGGACAGGCACTAAATCCACATCAGAAAAAAAATAATAACACAAACATTACAAAGCCAGGTAAACATGGTCGGATGTGCAAACTAAGCAACATCTCACCCTCTATGCACGACTTCAGTGTTATAACCCCTCATTATGCTCGTACAGTAGTCTTAACTTGCACGTTGGTTTGGGAATGCGCTGGCACGCTCATATATGTTGCTAATGCTAATATTTATAATCAGGTCAACGAGCTATTCGGCTAGCATGTTAGGATAGCTTCTATGGGCATGAGTGTGTGTGTGAGTGTGGTTAGCATAGCATAGCCTGTTGGATAGTAGTAGTATAGTAGTAGAAGCAGCACACTGGCAATGAAGCCTGTTACGTCCCGCGCGAGCGAACGAGCGACGCCGTTTTTCGTGGGGGTGGGACACGTTTTTTATATGTAGCCTGATTTGGAACGACCGGGTCTGAACTGGAGCACACAAAACTGAGCACTGGCGTTAAAATGAGCTTGTAGAGGAGCTCTCATGTAAGTGTAATAGTATAATGTAGTAATAATAACAACTCGTGTGTCCGAGAGAAGCAGGACGGCTTGGTTGTTGGGGAGGAGAGAGAGAGAGAGCGTCCATGTGTTGTTGTTAGCTTTTGTGTTTTGAATGGGGAAAAACAGCCGATCTCCAAGCTCACCGCGCGTCGCGACGCGACGCCCGGTGAAGCTTGTAGATCGGCTGTTTGTCGGACGCGCGCGACGCCGCAAGGTATGTTGTCTAGTAGTCTCACCACTGTGACAGGCAGCGTGTTTGCATCCTTCCTATCTCACATGTGTCTCTGTCAGCAGACTCACTCACTCAGCCACACGGCCCCGGGGATACTTTTTTAAGACACATCAGATGAGGTTTCTTGTTTTTGTTTTCTCGCTTTGTTACACGTATCAACTTTGTTATTAGCTTATTAAAGAGGTTTATTCGGTCGTGAGCTTGTCTATTAATGCCACCACCATGGCATGTAGTGAGTGAGTTTTGTATCCCCATCCATCCTGTCACTTTTCTTTTCCCCAGACGGGGAAAAAGGAGGGAGGCAGCGCTCTCATTTTGGACGCCGTCCCCCCTTGACGCAAGAAAAAGGCGCACTTCTATTGAAAGGAAGAGAGAGGAAAAATCAACTGGGAAGAGGAGAGAGGAGCGTTTCCACACTGGTATGAAGTTCTAAGTAAGGTATGTGCATTCATTCTGTATCAACGTTTTATGTTAGTAGCTGGATTGTTCGTATGGAAAAACAATTGCCAGAAAGTTGGTTGTGATCTTTTTTGTTTAGATGAAGATGGTATATGGTGTATAGTGTAGTATAGTCGATAGTATCAGATGTAAACATACCCCATTACTTAACTATTACCAATGCTTATTCATTATTTAGACTTTGTATTTAATAGCTATAACGTTAAGACTGTGTTATGGCTGTATGTGCATTTGTGCACATGGCACATTTGCGGGGAAACAGTGGTTTGAAGAGTGTGTTTACATCCATTTGACCCGTTGACCTGTGTGTTGTGTCTAAGTGCCTACCGCAGGTTGAGTTTACAGGGGTCACAGAACCTCAAAGCTGAACCTCTCCGCACACACCATCAACACTCAATGACAAGCGGCGGTGTAGTGGAATCGTTCCGGTCGATTGATATAATGACCATTTGTTAATTCGGGCATTTGTGTATTTAATTAGGCTTATCGCCTGTTCAGTTGTACTCGCCTGCTGCAACCACGTGTTGAGTAAATAATATCCTGCGGAGTTGAGTTAACCGAGTCAGCCGGTTAGCCTGGTGGATGTTGTGTAGTGTGTTTTGGGTGACTGACTAGGGCAGGCTGACAGCTGGGGTACCCTTTTTGTTGTAACCCTCCCATCTGCCTCCCACGGCGGCCCCCTGCCTGCCGAGACAGGACAGCAGGCCAGCATGCTAACAAGACTGCCTTTGAAGCACTATAATACAGTGCAACAAGTAGCATCAGCATGTCTGTAGCCTCCTTTTAAATGTATTTCTTGCACCCTTAATTATTCTTATATTGGTGGTGTGATCGTTTCGTATGTCTTTTCTTGTCTGTGATGCATTGTGTAACCAATGCTATTGATCAGGGGGTTTTTAGGTTTTAACTGATTGTGAACGAGGGACCACCACCCTGACTTAGAACCAACCTGGGGACCACTGTTGTGTTGGGTGGGGATATGGGCTAAGATGAGTGCTTTTGTAACACTTGCTATGCAGCATCCCATGTGTATACATTCCACTGTTTCTCAACCAATGGTCCATTGACTAATAATGTCCTAATAATAATGACTCAACAAAAAACACTTCCTCCTCTTGAGATTCTAACTCCCTTTTTCTGTTGAATTTCTTGACCTCCAACTTCGGGCCAAGATCACTGGCCCCGTCATTATAACCACTGGCCCGGGATTCGTCAGAAGCCCTTTTTTTTTTCGACCTTCTTTTTTTTAATGCATGTAGCATTTGTTTTTAGCATACATTTTATAGCAATAAAAGACAATAGGTCTAAAAAAAAAAAAAAACCTGGCGTACAGTTAAATTATTGGCAACTAAATAAATGAACAAATTAGAAATTAAGACAAATACTGACAATGCTACTGATTGGTTCATTGGCTTGCAGTTAATGCACATAGTAATAATAAGTAATAAGCAAGTACGTAAGTAATAGTAATATTAGGCTGGTCATTCAGGATCGAAAAATATAGTTGTCCTATAAGTTTCTACAGGGAATTACTTGCTTCACGCACGCACACACACACGCACACACACACGCACGGCGCACACACACACACACACACACACACACACACACACACACACACACACACACACACACACACACACACACACACAGCTGCAGCAGCTAATCAACGAATAAATTGCTGTGGTACAGAACGTGGAAACGTGTGTCACAAATGTGACGCGTTGCATGCTTGCAGATCTGTGTTTAAGAGAGACCGTCGTATGACGACATAATTTTCACCGTGTTACCACAGCAATCATGGACTACTGTTCATACACGTTGTCTTTTCTCTCGGCATATGTGGGGATTTATATGCAGAGCTCACAAAATACCTTGTTTTTTGCTGCATCATACCCCAGCCAACTCCAGTGGTCTCGCCACACAGGTACATTTGAATGAAATCAATGAATAATGATGATAGAGGAACATGTCTGCGAAGCAGTCTCGCCTCTAAACGTGAGCGAGCGGCACGTGTTCTGCGGGGAGCAACCGAGCTGTGAACTGCTTGCAGACCAGCATACACTTTCCCACGCAGGCTGGCACAGCACTCTGTGCTGCACACAGACAGTCTGTCTTTGAATGATCTGTAACGCTTTTTGTAAACTTTTATATCAATTTACATCATAACTCATGTCATCTGGAAAACATAATGCAGGGAAGTGAAGTGGCTTAAAGCAAGCTTTCAGGACAAGCTTTCAAGTGCAATCAGTCTCATCCTTCTATCAGATGTTATATACCATAATGTGTTAATTGACCATCAACGTGGCCTCAACGTTTTTAACCACTGTTTAGCCAACCATAGCTAGACAGTTGTTAGTCCTTCGGGAAATTCATTGTGTGCCGTACAGTGGTACGGCACAATACAGTCAGACAAACTATTACCACAACCATTACAACAACAGCCGATATCAAAACACAAATATGTCTGATGTAGACTTAGAGATCTCTCATATGAAGTTTCATGATCTTTTGTAGTTTTATAATGATTAAATTGTGAGTCATTTTGGACAGAGTGGCATTACATAGTTCATAGTACATACTACGTAGTACGTACAGTCAGAGACGAATACGGTACCTCATCCCAATGTCTTTACAGCTCATCTAATTGTCTGTGAACGAAACTGCTGAACTCCACCACCGCATGGCTGCTGCTATTTTTTATGTTTTTCCCTGTCTTTTAGAGAGCTCACTGTTGTAGTGAACTTGGTCAGTATCGCTGGAGCATGAGGAAGCCAGTGCCACAGAAAGGTAAGTCTTTTTTCCTCTGTCTTTGGAACGAATTCAGCAAAGATGTGAGGCAACTTGTAAACACATTTAAAAAATATGTAGTACTACTGCTGCAGTTATCGATTAATTATCTTTTTAGTGATTATTGTATCGCTTTGTTTTTCAATTAATCAGGTAATCGGGAAGCGTACCGCACTGAGCGGTGTCTATTGAATATTGAATACAGCTGATCTACAAGCTCACAATATATGGCAATGCAACGTGGTGCCTGTAATGACACATCAATAATTAATGTATTCTTCTTCTTATTAAAGCATCTCTTCTCTATCACACTCTGCTTTAGCTATCGAGTGGAAAGATGCCAGACGGATCAAGCATGCCCGCAGTGGACGCCCATCCCGGGTGCCTTCCCAGTACCAAGGAGGTACAGCAAGTAAAGCACTGAAGTAGGGCTGCAACTATCCATTGTTGTCTTAGTGATTATTTGATCGATTTCTTTTTGGATTAATCAAATAATAGAGAAGCAGTAAAAAAAAGAGAGGATATATTTTCTTTTCATGTCAACAAAACAGCATGAAATCTTTTTTTATAATCTGCTAAATCGATTAGTGATTAACTGTTGCAGCCCTATTAGACCTTTTGGTCCATTTATGCTACTGTATTTAGAGACATCTACTGTCTGTGTATTGTGTGTACTGTATAAAATCTATTCACTGTTATCTGTAGATATCAACAGTGTTCAAGGCTATAATAATAATCGCACACACTAAATAATGATTAATAACACTGTCCTTTCCCTTGTGCGCAAAGGTGAAGTGACAAGTTTAGTTTTTCCAGAAGCCCTTGAACATAGGTTGGAATGCAGTCAATGATGAAACGATGATTGTGTTCATATAATAAGCTTACATTTCATATAACACATCATATGGACTCCTGTAACTTTCACCAGCAAAGAAATACATTTAATGAAAATAGGTTATTTTATTAAATTGATATATATTCTTTTCATAATTGATTGAATTTATTAGTTTAATTGTTGCAGCCCTTACACTCAAGCACTAACATGCATTGTTGGGGGAGAAACTCCGGAGTAATTGCCTCAGTTATCTTATCTGTCTCAATTTCTTTCCTATTGTGGGGGAAAATTGCACAAATGAATACGTTACTGGTATGGCTAATTTTGATTACAAATCACTAAAAGACAAAACTAAATCCCTTAACAACACTGCAGCCTTCTCCAAAGGACGGCAAACCTCAGCAAGACTTGCTAAACTTCTTAGAGGACACCACAATTTTGTACTTACCACAGGCTCTGTGTTCTGAACGTTTAGACCAGCTGAAAGAACTGCTGAACAGGACGCCAGCATTGCACTTACTGACGTTCTATTATGACGTCTGTTGTGATCTTTGTTCTAAGTTTTGTTCTTATTGTCCTGCCAAAGCAGCACAACGTTCTTGTTTGGTTGGAGTATGCTGCAGCCTTTACTGTCCTGCAAGGTCATCTTTTACCCTACAATAGTATTATTGTTTTAAATGTCATTGCTGTCAGACAGAAAGCTTGTTATCTCCATGTCTCAACCTTTTTTTTTTGTAAATTAATATTTTGGCGTACAAGAGTGCAAAAAATATCCGATCTACAAGCTCATAATCCAAACTTGTAGATCGGGTATTTAGCTATTTTTGCAAAATTTTGAAAGTGAAAGTGTCTGTGTGTAACATAAAAGGTTGAACTAATTAACAAGAGCTCCACTGGAAGGAACACAGGTTCCCTTTTCCATTTCCTGAAAAGTAACGATGTTGGACACACAAGGTTATCATCCGACAGCGACGTTCTGTTGTACTTGCACCACGTTTCGACTCCATTGTACTTGCTACACGTTTCAGCCCATCTGTATGCTCCTCCGTTTGACCCCGCAGGTCATTTCAGCTGGGAGAAATACCTGAAGGAGACTGGAGCCAGTGCTGCACCTGCCTCCTGCTTCAGACAGGTGAATGAACTGCTAGAGCCAGACCGAGGCATCGGTTTGGCCCCATACGTTGGCCATTATTTGGCTTTTTTGATCATTTCATCAAGATCAGGAATTATGCAGATGATGTGTCCCAACATGATGACGTACACGGAACCTGGTGTGTCCATTATAGGAGAACATTTGAAAAAATAGCAGATCTGCAAGCTTACAAAGCGTTTCGTTGTGATGCATTGTGAGCTTGTTGATCGGCAATTATTTTTAAATCTTTGAATAGGTCATAAGTGGTTAAATAAAAACGTATTTGTGTTCATTAAATTGTTTTTAGCTTGTATTTAAATTTTTCTGAATACAAACTTTAATCAAATCTATATGTTTTTCAAATTGATTAAAACATTTTGCACTATGACAACATATCGGTGTAAACACCCGTCATCAGTGGTCTCTAGGATCAGGGATTGGGATCAGCACCAGACCCAAAATTCTGGCATCGGCCGGGCTCTAAAAATGAACACAATCTACTGTTCTGGAGATGGAGAACCACACATTCTTGGATTGCTTTTGTACCTTAACAATCAAGCTTTCACAGATGTGTTATAAGGTGAAAACAGCTGCAGCTACAGTAATATGATTAAGAGTACTTCTGATTTGCAAGCATTGACAATACTATTAACTATTGTCAGTGCCTGCTCTTTGCTCTAAATCAAACCGATTAGTTATTAATTCAATGAACTGCAGCTGTCATTAATCTGCAATGCCATACCTGTGAAAAGGGTCGATAAAACATAATACTGTATAATTAGATATTTACATTTTAATAGATTAATAATCATAGAAAATATACTATTACCAATTAGCTATTGAGACACATTGAATTTAATTTCGATCTGCTGTATAGTTTATAGTGAGAGAATATGATTAATTAGCATGACCACACTATGGAAGAAATAATCACATTTATCACTTTATCACCGCTGTAGTATATACCGCGTCTGTGCGAGAGAAAGAATTACATTCCAATAATTTCCCTGATTCATCGAGTCTAACAATTATGATTAATAGTCACGACCACACTCGGTTATCATTTTGTCATTACTGTGCAGCCATATGCCTGAACGTTTATTTTTCTCCGGGGGAAACAGTGACCTAAGTGGTCGGCCTCAGATACGCCATTGTTGTCGTTCTCTCCTAATCGTCTCGCCGCTTTTCTAACCCTCCATCCCAGAGCGTCACACCACCGGTGAACGAGTTCAAGGCAGGCATGAAGCTGGAGGCCCAGGACCCACGCAACACCACCTCTACCTGCATCGCCACCGTGGTCGGCCTGACGGGCTCACGGCTGCGCCTGCGGCTGGATGGCTCCGACAACAAGAACGACTTCTGGCGACTGGTGGACTCCTCCGAGATCCAGCCCATCGGCAACTGCGAGAAGAACGGGGGCATGCTGCAGCCGCCGCTGGGTGAGAACTTGCAAGCACACACGCACGCGCACACACATCCATGTTGTCGTAGAAATAAAAGCATTGCCATGAGGGAACATTGTTTATCTTAGCTGTTTCAGCATTTCCCATGTCGACCACAAGATGTCAGTCAATTAACCTGCTATGGCAGATAACTGTGACCATAAATAACTGGAAACAAACAGGAGCAATGTGTAGTATGCAGCTTTAGGTCAATATAACAGGCCACAAACACGCTTAGGGCTTTGTTTTGTTGTGCTGTGAGGCCAGCTGCCTTCAGAACTTATAAGCAGGCGACATTATCTGACCCAATTGAACTGTATTTTGTATTGCACAATGCTCTGGGTTCTTTGACTGTGGTCAGGTCAGTGTTTTAATTATCCAGAATGAGACGTTTACTACATCATGCATCTAGTTCCTCTGCTGCATTTGTCAGACATGCCACTTAGATGCTTCACATAGGGGGATTTATACACTTTTTTTGGGGGGAGGGGGGTGGGGGGGACTCAGATTGTCACTGCTCCAATTTAAGGGATGTGTGTATGAGAGAGAGGGAGAGAGAGAGAGAGAGAGGGTATGAGAGATGGACAGACACTGTGTATATATACAGTATATATATATACAGTATATATATATATATATATATATATATATATATATATATATATATATATATATATTATATATATATATATATATATATATATAATTAACATTAAATATACGGTATTTAATGTTAATTTTAAAGATCAGTATAATTAATTCTAATGCATATTTTAGGTATGGCATGGAAGCCCTTAAATGAGAGAGCACTCATTGAGAGGCCAAGGTGGTATGACATTGTAGCCTGGCTAATAAGCCAGACTAATATCACACAACACTGTCGCGGTATATCAGTCTGGGCTGGCTCCACTTGGATTTCATTTCCCGGGGAACATTTTCTCTTCGACGCAATTGGTCAGAGCTACTGTCAGTCAAAGGTCTCAAGCATTGAACGTCACTGTACCAAAGCCCGCCTATATTGCATACCGTGTCCCGATTGGTCCGACCTGTTCTCGATTGTAGGAAAGAGGCGTGCTACTGAGCCTCGCCAGACCGAAATCCGCTGGTAGGCAACTTTTTTTTGCCAACGGCTGATTCGGTCTGGTTTATTAACCAGGCTAATGACATTGGACAGTGCTCAAGAGGCATGGATTGCAGCACAAAGTCACCACATTTGTCCAAGGTCACACTGCCCACAGCAATGAACACTCAAGTTGAGATTGGCACCGCACCAGTTGCATTATGAAGTGGCTACACGATTTACTCGCTTGAAAGGGTGGTTTTAGTGTTGCTCTTTAAATTCCTGTAGCCCATGTTTTTGGTTCAACATCAAGGTTTTGGATGTTTTGAAAACAAAATGTCACTAACCCTTATCTTTGTGTGTGTGTGTGTGTGGGTGTGTGGGTGTGTGGGTGCGCGTGCGTGTGTGTGCGTGGTGCGTGCGTGTTATAGGCTCTTATTCAGAGCAATTGGAATGAATATATCTATGATTATGTGCAGTTATTTTGAATTTCAAGAATGTCATTGTCTGTATTGTTGCTAACAGTGGTGGAAAGTAACTATTTTCAATACTTACTACATCTCAGAGGCAAATATTGTAATATTTAAAGTATTGAATTTTCACTTCAATACTTCATTTGAAAATACAAGATCACAATGTGTCGCACCATGACGTTTTGCGAGCTTTTGTGATTTGCTATTATTTTTCACAAAATGTTGACACATTTTTAAATATCTTAAAAAATATACTTTTACTTTTGGTAGTTAGGGTTGGCGTACATTTTGATGCCAATTACGTGTGTACTTTTGCTCAAGTAACATTCTGAATTCTCAAGTTCTACCTGTGGTATTGTTACTTTTATTTAAGTTATTGATTCTCAAAATGGAGTCCGGGCCTCCGGAGACCCCCATGGGTCCTTAAGGGGTATCAGGGGGTCCCCAGCTAAATGTGTTAATATAGTGTCTCATTAATACATTGTAACCACTTTACCCATATTTTATACTTTGGCCATTCAAAAAATCTACTGGTGGTCCGCGGCCTAATACATATCATTTTGGGGGTCCTTGGCATGAACAAATTTAAGAACCACTGACTTAATTAAGAAAAACATCAGAATACTTATTCCACTGCTGGCTGCTAATCCCTTGAACAACCTTCTGTCCACTGGTCAGGCTTCCGTCTCAATGCGTCATCCTGGCCCATGTTCCTGCTGAAGACCCTCAACGGGGCTGAGATGGCCCCCTCACGCATCTTTCACAAGGTAAATGCACAAGGCTTACGAGCTCTGCATGCCCTCAACGTTCACACATTCATGAAGATTCATTATCACTCCAGATTAAAGAGAGGAGTGATCATCCACTGGCCACAATAGCTGCTTCTTTCGTTCAGATTCTTTGGGTGTTGATTTTATGTTCAGTCGCAGTTAATCAAACTGCTTATAAAATTGATTATGAAAATGATCATAAATAATTCATCATTATTTAGTCAAATAATCGATTAATGATTATTTGACTAAATTTCAAAAATTTTCACAATTTTTGCACAACACAGTGCTAAAAAGTATAAAATAACGCAAAGTGTTAATCGATACTTTGAATATAATATTTAAATAAACACTATGAAAATAATCGGTAATTCCAGCCCTACTGTTCACACATTACACTCATACGTACATTGACCCCAACTTCTTTATCTTGACCCATGTATGTGTATGCCGAACATGTGATGACCAAATACCTGTGTCCACATAGATGAAACAGGCAAACTGCACTGCAAAAGTTCATGGTGGTGTGTTAAAATGTGATTTAGTTTAGTTAAAGTCAGTGTCATATTTAGTTTTGACACTGTTTAGGCCAATCTTATTATTATGCCCACAACTTGTTATGTTGAATGTTGCAATTTGTAAAGAAATGAATAACATTCTGATCAATTTAATAGTTAGCGTATGTGAGTCATAACTCATTCATTCATTAACTGGGTAATGATGTCCACTAACCAGTTGTCCGTTATTGCCATTCCTACCTCTGCCACCCCACCCTACAAACCTCTGCCATCCTCTGCCATCCCCTCACCCTCTGCCATCCCCTCACCCTCTGCCATCCTCAATCCTCTGCCATCCCCTCACCCTCTGCCATCCCCTCACCCTCTGCCATCCCCTCACCCTCTGCCATCCCCTCACCCTCTGCCATCCTCAATCCTCTGCCATCCCCTCACCCTCTGCCATCCTCAATCCTCTGCCATCCCCTCACCCTCTGCCATCCTCAATCCTCTGCCATCCCCTCACCCTCTGCCATCCTCAATCCTCTGCCATCCCCTCACCCTCTGCCATCCTCAATCCTCTGCCATCCTGCCATCCTCCCACCCACTGCCATCCCCTCACCCTCTGCCATCCCCTCACCCTCTGCCATCCCCTCACCCACTGCCATCCCCTCACCCTCTGCCATCCCCTCACCCTCTGCCATCCTCAATCCTCTGCCATCCTGCCATCCTCCCACCCACTGCCATCCCCTCACCCTCTGCCATCCCCTCACCCTCTGCCATCCCCTCACCCTCTGCCATCCCCTCACCCTCTGCCATCCTCAATCCTCTGCCATCCCCTCACCCTCTGCCATCCCCTCACCCTCTGCCATCCCCTCACCCTCTGCCATCCCCTCACCCTCTGCCATCCCCTCACCCTCTGCCATCCTCAATCCTCTGCCATCCCCTCACCCTCTGCCATCCTCAATCCTCTGCCATCCTGCCATCCTCCCACCCACTGCCATCCCCTCACCCTCTGCCATCCCCTCACCCTCTGCCATCCCCTCACCCTCTGCCATCCTCAATCCTCTGCCATCCCCTCACCCTCTGCCATCCTCAATCCTCTGCCATCCTCCCACCCTCTGCCATCCTCAATCCTCTGCCATCCCCTCACCCTCTGCCATCCTCAATCCTCTGCCATCCTCCCACCCTCTGCCATCCTCAATCCTCTGCCATCCCCTCACCCTCTGCCATCCTCAATCCTCTGCCATCCCCTCACCCTCTGCCATCCCCTCACCCTCTGCCATCCTCAATCCTCTGACATCCTGCCATCCTCCCACCCACTGCCATCCTCCCACCCACTGCCATCCTCCCACCCTCTGCCATCCTCCCACCCACTGCCATCCCCTCACCCTCTGCCATCCCCTCACCCTCTGCCATCCTCAATCCTCTGACATCCTGCCATCCTCCCACCCACTGCCATCCTCCCACCCTCTGCCATCCTCCCACCCACTGCCATCCTCCCACCCACTGCCATCCTCCCACCCTCCCCACACTGCTCCCCAGCAGGAGCCTCCCGTGCCGGAGCAGAACTCCTTCCAGGTGGGCATGAAGCTGGAAGCAGTGGACCGCAAGAACCCCCACTTCATCTGCCCGGCCACGGTGGGCGCCCTGCGAGGCGTGGAGGTGCAGGTCACCTTCGACGGCTGGCGGGGCGCCTTCGACTACTACTGCCGCTACGACTCCAGAGACATATTCCCCGTGGGCTGGTGTGCCCTTACTGGAGACAATCTGCAGCCGCCGGGCACCAAAGGTCTGGAGACACAACCATGTTGTTGTTTTTTATATTATACACAATTCCATTATCCATGGCTACTTAAAATAGGCACAGCAAATTTGGTTCGGAGCAACTCGAGTGTCTGTAAAGGCTGTCATTTTGTAAAAAGTCATTATTTTTGTTAGCCTTAGAAAAATAGTAGAACAGATAATTAATTATTAAAACTTTGATTATTAAAATATTGAAATTTGTGATATTGGATTGGATGCAGCCAGGCCTGCATAGTCAGAATCTTGATGTAATCATGCAGCATCATGCACCTGGCTGTAACCCAACATGCCTTGCACTGCGTCGACGCGTGTGTCACGTGATCGGCCGTAGCCAATCGGAAGAAGGAAGCACAGCAGTCCACTTCGTGTTTATGCTCTGTTTTAAAATCCTTTTTTCTCAGAATGTAGGCTGCATCCGCAGTGATGCAGCCTATGGGATCATTTCTGATGTAATGCTGTGTTGAGGTTACAATATTAACGCTTCTGAAGAGAAATATAGACGGACAGAGTGAGTAATGGCGCCTTTCAGAAACGGAAGTTGGCGTGATGCCAGGGGGAGGGGGTACTATTGGTGAAAATGAAGTAAATAAAAGAATCCAAGCACATTGAAGGTGGTGAAAGGACTCTATCTTGGTGCCAGAGCACAGATCAATGTCGTGCGAGAGGCGTGGAGGCGCCGTCGCTTGTTGAGAGAGCCAGTCGGGAACGGCAGTTTCGCCTACGTCATGGTCTATGACATGGCGACCTGAACTGGTGCACATTGTTGCACGTTTATTGTGGAATTCTGGGAAATGTAATAATTAGGGATGTCCCGATACCTCAATTTCTGTGTTGGCCGATACCGATACTGAATACCGATACCAGTGTTGTGATCTCATGTTGTGTTTATAGCTATATCTCGTGCTATATCCTCACTCAAATGTGCACAGTTTGGGCAACTCCAAAGCAAACTCCACATGCCCCAACATTTTATTTACCTGCCATAGTGTCAACCCCTTACCCCTGGGTCGGATCAGTGGTTAGACTGGCATATTCACCGATACCGATATGACAAATAAGGGCCGATCCGATACTTTCCCCCGATACCGATACAGTATCGGGACATCTCTAGTAATAATAGATAGTACTCCTATGCGAGAGTGTGCATTTTATATATCATCATTCAATGGTAAATGGTAACTGCTGCATATATATATAGCATACCTTTATCCAAATTGTTTTACAGTGCACATTACATTCAGCCACACGAGAGCACAATCAATTGTATTCTTTTGTCATATTTGCTCTGAAGTCAGAGTGCTGTGTGGAAAAGAAACATTCCCCACAGTTAGCCACCATGACGTACTGAATCCAAATGACTTACAGGAGTATGTTTCAATTCACAGTATATTTTGGAGTTTCTTTTTTCAAACAGGATCGTATGCAAGTATCTGAGCAACACTATGTGTGATCCATTGTCAGTTCCGCTTGCGATATTATCTTGAGTTTGTAACAAACAAAGGACGTTGTGTAGCCTCACTCTGTGGTGGCAGAACAGCCAAACAAACATTGTAACCTAGAGCAACTGATTAAGTATGAGAGAGAGAATCTCTTCAAGAAAGTGTGTGTGTGTGTGTGTGTGTGTGTGTGTGTGTGTGTGCGCGTGCGCAGGGGGGGGGGGGGGGGGGGGGGGGGGGGGCAGGATGTGAAGGAGTAGAGGAAACAGCAAAAGGGGGGAAAGGGAGGACGTGTCCTCCGCTGCCCGTTCTTATGAGGTGCCTGGCTTGCATTCACCCAGTTGGCAAGTTGGGAGGGGGGTGGGGGGGTGGCAGGCGGTTGAAGTGAGCCTGCATGGGTACCCCTCTATATGGCCCCATGTTGGCACCCTGGCAAAAACAAAAAGAAAAGACAAACACTTGTTAGTATAGACACCCCCCCGGAGACAGGCAAGGAATGAAAGGCGGAAGAGAAAGAGAGAGAGAGACATATGCCGCGACAAGGCAGATTGTTTACATTGTCTTGGAGCGTGGAGGGAGGGAGGGAGGAAGGAAAGAAGGAAAGAGAGAGGAGGAGGAGGAGGAGGAGGAGGAGGAGCGAGGCCAGAGGCAGAGTGGAGGAGCAGTAAGTGGAGGTGCTGTGCGGGTGAAGGAGAGTACAGCTGTGTGTGCACAGAAAGCCAACCGTTGCCTTGTCGTCACGCGGAAAGAGAGGTGAGTAGAGAGAGAGGCAGGAGGAGCGTAGCGTCTTATTGAATGCTGTTGTCTTTTGTAGAAGCTGTCTAACTTTGTAACGTGAATCCTCGGGTGAACCCAATGAACTCGGTGCACTCCGGTAGAGCAAAAAAACAAAAACAAGAGTTCTGTTTTTGTGTGCTTGTGTTTTACATACTTTTCCCCATAGATTCAGCATGTGTCCTGCAGCTGTAACCTTCAACCTTCTAGGCATTTTAAACAGAGTTTATCCTGCGTGCCGAGGCTCAAAGGTTGTACTTTTCAACCTGACTTTGGTTTTCCGCTCGCCAAAAACAGCAGTATAGCTTGCAGTCTAGGCTGTGCATTCATCGATTCGTGGCGCATCCATGTGTGTTTCAATAAATGCACTGTATTTTAAATGCGCACGGCCCCGCAGGCCAAGGCATGTGTTAATGGATGCAGACCGCTACTCTCGTAAATCTGTCCAGGGGTTGATCCAGGACAAATACCTCTGCAGCTTAGTCTATATACACAACTCTGTGTGTGAGGGTGTGTGCATGAGCGTGCAAGAGAGAGGGGGTATGTTCCATAGGTTTGCACTGCAGGTGCAAATTTGACTAGCTGCCTTGACTTATATATAGTAATGTCTTCTACTACTGTAGGTTTATGATATATACTGTATATGTTGCATTGCATATGTTACAATGCTGGCTATTAATGCTGAAATAGTTTTACATCAATACAGCTTGACAAACAAGTGTGACTGCATACTTTAGCCCACTGTTCAATTATGAACAATTACTGTGGTTAAAGTGTTTCTTCTCTCTCACGCAGTCGGTATTATCTGTGATTCTGACAATGTGAAACGCTGTCCCACCTCAATGTTATCTGTTATAGATTAATTTCAGCTTAAGCATCATGGATGGGAGATACATTTTGTGCGCCGTCTCTCGGCTGTCAGCTGCTCGCCACTTTATTATGATTTTTCATGAAGCACAATTTCTATCCACATTCCGCCCACACTTCTATCTCTCGTTACTCAGCCCTTTTATGGCTGTTATGGGTCTCAATTCACGCTCCTTGATGTCAAAAGCAGCCGACAGGCAGAAGCTGAAAGACTAGGGCCTGTTATTGAACAGAGTAAGGTAATCCTCTGCTGAAACCATTGATCTGTTTTGAACCATCAGGCCAGACGTTATTATTGAGCAGCTCTGACTGACAACTAGCTTTCATCATTCTACTACAGAAAACCCATCATTCCACGTAGAACCTATAGACTTGCATGTAAATCCCCTAATCTTTAGCCAGTTCTCCTGAACAAACACAAGCATGGGTCAAGATAGTATTTGTAAATAAATATTACAGTTGGTTTACACAGCTGGTTTACAGCTCCTTGGACTACCGGATTCATGGAGTTTGTCTCAAAGGACGATATAACGAATGCTATAGTATTTTGACACCAAAGTTTATTAAAAAAATAGCAAAAATGATTTGCGATGACTGTTTCCTGAGAGCACTTTCTCTTAGTGTTCACCCTTACTTATACCGTATTTAATGAACCGATTCATATTGGACAATTAAGAGCGCTGCAAAGCATGTTCAAATGAACCATACTCTGAGCCATCTTCTGAATTTAGACTTTTTGAAAAGCCTAAGATTTGTGATCATCTATCATGGTGTGATGTGCAAAACAAACTATTGCACTCATCCGTTAGGCCAGTATTAGAACAACTGCAAAAGCCTGAATCTACACCGGAGACATCACAGTACTGCTATTAATGTACATTTCCCTCTTTTTCGTGTTACACACACATCTCATCCTGTGTGATGTTAGCAGTGGTGGAAAGTAACTATGAAGTATGAACATTTACTTAACCCATTTGACCTGAGATCAGATTCTAAAAATGTCTTCTAAATCCTGACAGTTTTCTGAAAAAGCTATGTTTCTATGTCAGTCGTTCTTCGATTTTTCAAAAATAGCAGACCTACAAGTTCATAGCGCGGCACTCGGTGCCGCGCTATGAGCTTGTAGATCTGCTATTTTTCAATAGCTAAAGCATAACATAATGCTAACGCCAAAAGGGGTTCCCGCCCAAAATGGGTTAAGTACCGACTGTACTTAAGGGTATTTGTACTTGAGTATTTCCAATACTTTTACTTCTACTCCACTACATCTTGGATCCAAATATTGTACTTTTACTCCACTACAATTATTAATTAAGTGAACTTTAGTTACTACTAGTTACTTTGTAGATTCTGATTATTATTACAAAACATACATTAACTACTTCAGCCCTATACATTTTGGCCTTTTGAAAATAGTCGATCTACAAGCTTGCGATGTGTTTTGCGATGTGACACATTGTGAGCTTGTGAAATGGGACATTCTGCATAATGAGTACTTTCTACTTCTGGTACTTACTAGAACATTTAGATCCCAATATTTTTTACTTTTACTGGTTGTTAGTACGGTCAGTGGTCTCAGAGGCCTCTGTAGCCTCTGATGACTAACTGGCATGAGGAAGGAAAGTGTAGCTCTGTACTGCTGTCTGTACTGCTGTCTCTGTACTGCTGTCTCTGTACTGCTGTCTCTGTACTGCTGTCTGTACTGCTGTCTCTGTACTGCTGTCTCTGTACTGCTGTCTCTGTACTGCTGTCTCTGTACTGCTGTCTCTGTACTGCTGTCTGTACTGCTGTCTCTGTACTGCTGTCTCTGTACTGCTGTCTGTACTGCTGTCTGTCTCTGTACTGCTGTCTCTGTACTGCTGTCTCTGTACTGCTGTCTCTGTACTGCTGTCTGTACTGCTGTCTCTGTACTGCTGTCTGTCTCTGTACTGCTGTCTCTGTACTCCTGTCTCTGTACTGCTGTCTGTCTCTGTACTGCTGTCTGTACTGCTGTCTCTGTACTGCTGTCTCTGTACTGCTGTCTGTACTGCTGTCTCTGTACTGCTGTCTGTCTCTGTACTGCTGTCTCTGTACTCCTGTCTCTGTACTGCTGTCTGTCTCTGTACTGCTGTCTGTACTGCTGTCTCTGTACTGCTGTCTGTACTGCTGTCTCTGTACTGCTGTCTGTACTGCTGTCTCTGTACTGCTGTCTGTCTCTGTACTGCTGTCTCTGTACTCCTGTCTCTGTACTGCTGTCTGTCTCTGTACTGCTGTCTCTGTACTCCTGTCTCTGTACTGCTGTCTCTGTACTGCTGTCTCTGTACTGCTGTCTGTCTCTGTACTGCTGTCTCTGTACTCCTGTCTCTGTACTGCTGTCTCTGTACTCCTGTCTCTGTACTGCTGTCTCTGTACTGCTGTCTCTGTACTGCTGTCTGCCTCTGTACTGCTGTCTCTGTACTGCTGTCTGTCTCTGTACTGCTGTCTCTGTACTGCTGTCTGTCTCTGTACTGCTGTCTCTGTACTGCTGTCTCTGTACTGCTGTCTGTCTCTGTACTGCTGTCTCTGTACTGCTGTCTCTGTACTGCTGTCTGTCTCTGTACTCCTGTCTCTGTACTGCTGCCTGTCTCTGTACTGCTGTCTGTCTCTGTACTGCTGTCTGTCTCTGTACTCCTGTCTCTGTACTGCTGTCTGTCTCTGTACTGCTGTCTCTGTACTGCTGTCTGTCTCTGTACTGCTGTCTGTCTCTGTACTGCTGTCTCTGTACTGCTGTCTGTCTCTGTACTGCTGTCTCTGTACTGCTGTCTCTGTACTGCTGTCTGTCTCTGTACTGCTGTCTCTGTACTGCTGTCTCTGTACTGCTGTCTGTCTCTGTACTGCTGTCTGTCTCTGTACTGCTGTCTCTGTACTGCTGTCTGTCTCTGTACTGCTGTCTCTGTACTGCTGTCTGTCTCTGTACTGCTGTCTCTGTACTGCTGTCTGTACTGCTGTCTGTACTGCTGTCTGTCTCTGTACTGCTGTCTCTGTACTGCTGTCTCTGTACTGCTGTCTCTGTACTGCTGTCTGTCTCTGTACTGCTGTCTGTCTCTGTACTGCTGTCTCTGTACTGCTGTCTGTCTCTGTACTGCTGTCTCTGTACTGCTGTCTGTACTGCTGTCTCTGTACTGCTGTCTCTGTACTGCTGTCTGTACTGCTGTCTGTACTGCTGTCTCTGTACTGCTGTCTCTGTACTCCTGTCTGTACTGCATTCTGTCTATGCCACGCTGAACTTTGACAAAACATAAGATGCCACATGTAAACCGCAAAATCATAACATTATTTTAAACATATTAATTTAGAAAGACATGAAAAACAAATTACTAATATGTGTTTGTTTCATTTAAAACCTTTATTTATTCTCAAAAGGGCAGTTTACAGGCATTTTAAAACAAGCAAAAGAACAAACATATCAATCGCAGAAAAGAAAAAGAATGTGTTCAATTAAAACGGTTACAGCTTGAGAGCAGTCCTGAACTCTGCCAGAGAGCCAACTAAGAACTTTAATCTGGAGTTGGAGGACATTCCAAAAGGCATCAAAGGAGAATGCCTTTTTACCAAGTTCAACGCAAGCATGGGGGACTTTTAACAACTGTGGAATCATGAGAACAAATCGTGTAGGTTCCAGAATTACATTTTAACAAGGTTTAAGGAGGTAGTTTACCAATAAGGGAATGATGCATAATATTAGTATACCTAGAGATGTGATGTGGTGTGTGTGTGTGTGTGTGTGTGTGTGTGTGTGTGTGTGTGTGTGTGTGCGTGCGTGCGTGTGTAAGCATTTTGTTCCCATTTCTGTCTCTGTCTAGCACTCTCTGTCTTTCAATAATTATTCCCTGATGTATTGTATAACTTATGCAGTGAAAGTGTGTAACACATGAGACCGTAATGCTGTGCCTGTGTTTGTTTGTTTCGTGTGTAACACAAGCTGCCTCTTTGTTCCTTCTAGCTGAAAGCAAACTGGGTCATTACAGCCTTCAGCACAAAGGCTGTCTGGATGCACGTTCAGCATGTCATTCATCCTCATCCTACGATATGCAAGCGTTACGCCTCATATAATACGCTGCTCTTTACAACACCTATGAATGGTTGAATGAACCAATAGTTGTTGCTGCTGCTGCCGTTGCGTGTGTGGTTTAAGTGCGTGGTTATGCAAGCCAAACCAGTCACTGTTGTGCTTGTGCAAACTCTGTGGGCGTGGGTGTGCAAATCTAATTAAAATGTTTGAGCAATTGTGTCCAGAAATAATTGTTAAGTGTCAGCCATACCTGCTACATTGCTAAAAATGTCAGTTCAGGTTGCAGGTTTTGACTTAATTAAAAGGATCCATTTATATTATTTTGCTATGTAGTATGATTGTAAATACCATTTTACAGGAGTTTTCATATTCAACATGACTGTTTTCAATTAAAGCTACATGTGCCAGACTGCCAATGCTGTTGCTAATGCCTATGTTCTATAACTATTCTATTATGGAAGTTACACAGTTTCACATGTTTTTTGTCATTGGTTGTGTTCCTATTTCTCACCATGTCCCCTCCATGGTCTCTGTGCTTCTATCTCTCTGGTCTAGTAGTGTTACCTAAGAGCCTCGGGGCCCTGACAGACGGGACTGTGGAGAGCCCGACAATGCACCCCACTCCCACGGTGGGGAGACCCCCAGGCCAGAGGGGACGCAAGCCAGGCCGAAGGAAAACCAAGTTGACGGGGCCCTGGGCTCAGAAGGGCTCTGCGGTAGGAACGCAGAGCAGCACACAGCCGGGCAAGAGCCTGGAGCCCATCAAGATCCCCAAGAAACGAGGCCCTAAGCCTGGCAGCAAGGTAAGAAGTGAGAGCCGTCCGTATGGATGGATGGCTGCTTTAGTTACGGACGGTCCTTCTGTGACACAATGCATTGGCACAAAATACCCCCAAAGTGCCCAGTGTTACACTGCTTCTATTCGATACTGTATACATGAATGTTTGTCCCATTTGCATTGTATTGACAACATATGTTCGGCGTGATGATGAGTGAATTTACAGTATCCTCTTGCATTCTGATGATTAGTTGTGACGGAATACCAGGGAAATGTTTTCCAGCTGTTCAGATTGACGGCATTCCATGTAAACATCTTGTTGCCAGGAAACATTTTTATAGACCTATGTTGCCCTTTTCTGGCTGCATAATATTCCATCTTCATTAAAAAGTAAAACTCCAGAGTCCAAGCCTAAATCTGTGTTATGCTTGACATTAGGCCTGGGTAATCAGCCATTGACAATAGTTTGCATGAATGAATCACAACGTTGATCCTTGACATGTGATAATCATCTTTGGATGTGGGGGAATTCATTCATACAAAGCTAATTCATCTTTGCAACATCCTTTTTTTCCACATGCCAGCATTTGTATTTATATTCAGCTATTAGTGTAGATTTTTGTCTTACACAAACATTGACAATGATGTGTCCGAGCAAATCGGCTATTTTCGTCCTACACAAAGATTAAATTCCCATTGGCAATGAATGGAGAATTTACGTCATATGTGTCTGAGAAAATCAGTATTTTTGTCCTACACAAACATTAAATTGCCATTGACAATGAATGGAGAATTTGTCATATCTGTCTGAGAAAATCGACATGTTACGTCATGATGATGTACGATTATAAGAGCGCCCCTCACTTCACACAGGTGTGATTTTGAAGGTGCGCTAGTTATAGATATATTGCAGAGCCAAAATCGAATGGAGAAAAGCAAGGTACTGAACCGGCTTTCTGCTTTTGGCTGGTTTTGCTACCAGGTGATGTGATATCTTCATTAGATATCAGTCTTCACACAGTTTGTTGATGTGGGGTTTAGTTTCTATTTTAACCCACCAGCAATAGATGAGCATTGCCCCCACAATAACCTTTTCCCTGCTGTCTGCATATAGATGGGCTGGGCCAAGAGAGGCTGGCTGGAGGGCGCCATGGCCGGCCCGGGGAGGCCAGTGACAGGCCCGGGGAGGCCAGTGACAGGCCCGGGGAGGCCAGTGACTGGCCCGGGGCGACCCAGAGGCAGAGTGCCTGCCAACTGGGCCCAGAGGGTTGCTCTGCAGCAGGTCCAGAGCCAGACAGAACCCATCAAAATCCCAAAGAAAAGAGGGCCCAAACCTGGCAGCAAAGTAGGGAAAACAACACATTCATGTACACACATCCGCTTTAGTGATATACGCCTGCAGCAGTCAGCACCGGGTTTAGCCTCAAAAGCCTTGATATAAAATAACTTCACAAGAACGTTATCCTTTGTCTGTCATCCATTTATTGGTGTGTGTGTGTGTGTGTGTGTGTGTGTGTGTGTGTGTGTGTGTGTGTGTGTGTGTGTGTGTGTGTGTGTGTGTGTGTGTGTGTGTGTGTGTGTGTGTGTGTGTGTGTGTGTGTGTGTGTGTGTGTGTGTGTGTGTGTGTGTGTGTGTGTGTGTGTGTGTGTGTGTGTGTGTGTGTGTGTGTGTGTGTGTGTGTGTGTGTCCAGAGAAAACCCCGGGTGGTCCCTAACCCAGTGCCCACGTCCCCCACTAGCAGCACCCCAGAGCCTGACACCAGCACTGTGCCCCTGGACAACGCTACCATCCCCAACTCTGCACTACAGGCCCCCACAGGTACTGTACACTACAACACCACAGTACACTACAGGCCCCCACAGGTACTGTACACTACAACACCACAGTACACTACAACACCACAGGTACTGTACACTACAACACCACAGTACACTACAGGCCCCACAGGTACTGTACACTACAACACCACAGTACACTACAGGCCCCCACAGGTACTGTACACTACAACACTACAACACCACAGTACACTACAGGCCCCCACAGGTACTGTACACTACAACACCACAGTACACTACAGGCCCCCACAGGTACTGTACACTACAACACCACAGTACACTACAACACCACAGGTACTGTACACTACAACACCACAGTACACTACAACACCACAAGTACTGTACACTACAACACCACAGTACACTACAGGCCCCCACAGGTACTGTACACTACAACACCACAGTACACTACAGGCCCCCACAGGTACTGTACACTACAACACCACAGTACACTACAACACCACAGTACACTACAACACCACAGGTACTGTACACTACAACACCACAGTACACTACAACACCACAGGTACTGTACACTACAACACCACAGTACACTACAACACCACAGGTACTGTACACTACAACACCACAGTACACTACAGGCCCCCACAGGTACTGTACACTACAACACCACAGTACACTACAACACCACAGTACACTACAGGCCCCCACAGGTACTGTACACTACAACACCACAGTACACTACAGGCCCCCACAGGTACTGTACACTACAACACCACAGTACACTACAACACCACAGTACACTACAGGCCCCCACAGGTACTGTACACTACAACACCACAGTACACTACAACACCACAGTACACTACAACACCACAGTATACACTACAACACCACAGTACACTACAGGCCCCCACATGTACTGTACACTACAACACCACAGTACACTACAGGCCCCCACAGGTACAGTACACTACAACACCACAGTACACTACAGGCCCCCACAGGTACTGTACACTACAACACCACAGTACACTACAGGCCCCCACAGGTACTGTACACTACAACACCACAGTACACTACAGGCCCCCACAGGTACAGTACACTACTAATGCCTGCATTTGTTTAGCATAGACCAAAAAGGTGTTGGCTGAAGCCTTAGCTTATCGTGCCTACCCTTTTAACATTTGATTAACTATCATAAGTAAGAAATTGCAACAAAGCAACAGGACCATATGTACAATACACATCATTATAGACTTCTCTGGAAAACTTAAGAATATTGCTTATAGTGAATAGGGCTGCCACTGGTGATTTATATTAATAATCGAGCAATCTATGTAATCAATCTAGACTTAGAATGATGGTCCAGCTGTCTAAAGCATAACTTATCCCATTTCCATTCAGGACGGGAACCCCCTTTGGTGTTCTTGTTGCTATGTACATGCTATTGTATCTATCTGCCTCAGTCCTAAATGGGTTAAAAAATTTGCACATTTCATGATGCATGAAGCTATGCATCCACATTTAGGGTAAATTGTAAATAGAACATATTATTTGCAGCACGATACATCACTAAAACAATTTCATCATTCAGATACAATCTCTGTTTGATCGGTTAATCGAATTTCCAAGGACCCCCAGGGGTCCCCTGTTACTGATGGATGGCAGTGTTGTTTTGCTCTCCCTCCCCCCAGTATGTGTGTACCTGAACTAGGGCATTCACTTCTAGTCATTTTTACTAGTTGCTTAAAGCCCTAACCTGAACATACAGTTGTTTTGCTCTCTCCCCCCTCAGTATGTGTGTACCTGAACATACAGTTGTTTTGCTCTCTCCCCCCTCAGTATGTGTGTACCTGAACATACAGTTGTTTTGCTCTCTCCCCCCTCAGTATGTGTGTACCTGAACATACAGTTGTTTTGCTCTCTCCCCCCTCAGTATGTGTGTACCTGAACATACAGTTGTTTTGCTCTCTCCCCCCTCAGTATGTGTGTACCTGAACATACAGTTGTTTTGCTCTCTCCCCCCTCAGTATGTGTGTACCTGAACAAGTACGGCAAGGTGGGGCCCCACCTGGACCAGCGGCGGCTCCAGCAGCTCCCGGACCACTTTGGCCCGGGCCGGGCGTCCTCGGTGCTGCAGCAGTGCGTTCAGGCGTGCGTGGACTGTGCACCCAACCAGGCCATGGTCTTCTCCTGCCTCAAGTCAGGCCACGGCGGGGAGGTCATCTCAGGTCAGTTTTACATATCAGTGGTTCTCTCAGCCTTTTTCAGATCGCGACCCTCCCCCGCCCCCAACATGATCATGTTTGAACTGGGTGGTGGGGACCGCCGGCCACCTTGACAAGCACTTGGAATTGTAAGAGTTGAGGCGTTACATTTTGATTGTGTGACTCTGCTCCGCATGTAAATATTGTGAAAATAGGCGATCTATGAGCTTGTAGATCGGCTATTTTCACGATTTTTGTCTGTTATATTATTTCACAAATCGGCCAATGTTTGACCAGTTTTTATAGTATAGTTTGTTGATTACTTTTGATGCAGTAATGGTCTTTTTTTCCTTTTCTTTTTTTTAAGGTATTAAAACGGTCTTAAATGTCCTTCAATTGTCACTTGACTGTCATCTGGGGACCTCCCAAAAAATCCTGGGGTCCCGACCACAGGTTGAGAACCACTACTGGTTAAGATTATAGAACTATAATCTCAATACACATTTAACTAGAATGGAATGGAAATCTCTGCTTCCTGCACTGACATCATAAAATGTCCCAGATCTATCGACTGCGTGTATGTATGTATTTTGCACCATAAAATGTTATTACATTAAGTACAGTGGGACATTGCAGCTACATAATAACATTACTATCTTTTACTTCTAAACAAATGGTTCAATAGTGGCTAGCAAGTAGAAATACACACCCGTCCCTATGTATACATTTTGTGTTTTTGTCTTTGTGTAATTGTACTCTGACTGAGTGTAAATATGTATGTTTGTGTCCCTCCCTCCCCTCCAGCCTTCTTTGAGCAACAGCAGCACACGTTGACCCTGCCCACGGTCAGCAGCGTCACATACGTCCTCCGCTTCCTGGAGAAGCTCTGTCACAACCTCCACTGTGACCCTCTGTTTGGCAGCCAGCCTGTGGCCAGAGGGGGCCTGCACTATGAAAGCCACACATACAAAACAGGTGTGGTGAACCATCACCTGCCAACCCTCCTGCATCCTAACATCCTCCACATAATAACACCTCTTCATTCTAAATATTGGCACCACATGTTTAATACAATTTAGCTTAAAGGAGCATTCAGTGATTTGGGTGATTTGGAAAAAAACCCGGTCCTCCCGGTAACAAGATGTGCACATGCACACGCTCTACAGTGGGGAAGTACAACTGACCAACAGCACGTGCACCAATGCCCGCCCCACTCGATCATGGTTGGAGGAAGGCCCCTCTCATCTTGATTGGATGAAGGCTTTGCCACCCAAAGCCCAAACCGAAACTAGGGTTTTTTGACCCCAGGGGCTCACTGGGGACAGGGAGGAACTCCTTATATGGTCAGCACACTTTATAGTAGGGAGGATTATCCAAAAAATAAGAAAAAATAAGTGATATTTGAATTAAGTGAAATCACTGAATATACCTTTAAGTGTTAATTGTTGTTTTTTTCCCCCCATTCTTCGCGTCTTGCTACTAAAATCCTACTCAATCTTATGTCATTCTTCTACTCCGCCTGTGCTAATTGGACTGTTCTTTTCCTCCTGTATGTGCCGCTCATAGAGAGGAGAGGCTTTGGAGACGGTCTGACAACAGGACCGGGCCGAGGTACCAAACGATTCCTGCAGGACTCCTACACGAGTCCCCTGCCCCACAAACTACCCAAAACCCACCACCACTCCACTGAAGGTACAACACTCACTCAAGCTTTTGCCTCAATTATTACGATGAATGTATCATTATTGTTTTATATTTTTGAATAAGAATTGAAAGGTTTTCAGAAACCTTAGGTTAGGTTTTAGGCGTTTTGTTTAGAATCTGCCTCAGGTCTAAATTGGTTAACTTATCCTATTCTGTGCCACGCTTACGGGAGCCACTTGATTCCACAGCACACCTAATTATTGACTGTTCAGAAGTGTCTGATAAAGCCTAGTAGGGTCTTGGAGATAGCATAACTATATTAGGAGCTGTTGCCATTGGTGAAAATGTCATTAACCGTATCAGTGCGGGTTAATCATTTATTCATAGGTCAATTTGCTTAGATTGTAATGAAGTTAATTGGATTTTAAGAGCTTAGCTCCAAAATGGGATATTTGAATAGTCACTCCAATACAAATGATAGATGGCACACAGTTGAATGGACTCAAATGAATTAGAGAGACTGTCATTTAAGTACTAGGTTTCTTCTGTATTTGTAAGATATTCTATAGTGTAAAGATTTTTATTTGTGAAATTAGTACATAATATTATGGGAAATCGATTTGGCTACTGTACTTGTACTGTAACTTGTGGTTCGTACATTTGAGCAAGACATATGATCAATACTGTATTCACACCCTTGTGCCAGAATGGAGCCATGTTGTAATAACTAGAAGTTGTTTATGTAGGTAATGTAATTTATATCTCTGATCATCTCTATTCCTTTCAGCAGCTCAGTTACCATCACTGTCACTATAAATCAGTTAAATGTTCATAGATACAACATAGCAGACGACACCCTAGTTTTAAGAAATGTATGTTCTATTCAATCCAGAGTTACATATGCCTGAATAGCTACCATCCTTTCAAAGTAAAAGTTTTGTGTGGACGCACCAAAATAAATTTGAGGCAGTTTGCCAAGGCAGGAAGTGTACAAGCTGAGAGAAACAAAGACTTCCGAAGCAGACAACCCGCAACACTCCAATTTAAAAGTAAATTAGGGTAAATTCTTATAGGTGCCCGGCTCAAAGATACTCAATTGAAAAAAGGAAGTGTACAAGCAGAAACGACTGTTAGAAACTAAGCAGTTTAACTTGTTTCCTTTGACTATACTGAATATCTTGATTAATCTTTAAAACAAATCTTGAAAAATACTTGCAGATAGTTATCATTGCAAGATGAAAATAAGAATACATGCATGATGCAACATATTGATACAACTAAACAATAGACTACTCTGATACTGGCTTCAAAATAGGCCACATTTTATGTTTATTTCAGATTGGACATTAATGTCCGACTTTGAAAGAAGTACCATACATAAGTCATGATATCTTCCTGCCTTCCTGTCCCCAAACGCAATACCATAAGGATACCCCTGTCCCCTCCACCAGAGGGCACCAGACTCAGTTCAGCCTGATCTCCATCTGTTGGTGGCAGTGGCTCAGAATGGTAGAGCAGCCGCATGGGAATCAGAAGATGAGCGGTTAGCTCCCCTGGACCGCACGGTCTGTGTGGAAGTGAATCAGAAGATGAGCGGTTAGCTCCCCTGGACCGCACGGTCTGTGTGGAAGTGAATCAGAAGATGAGCGGTTAGCTCCCCTGGACCGCACGGTCTGTGTGGAAGTGTCCTTTTTAGTTTGTCATTCAACTGTGTGTTTGTTCTTCCATAGCATCGATATGGATCTTTTTGCAAAAAGATATATGTTAATGACGTTTAGAAGATTTAGAACACTTTCTTGGGGGTCTTTACTATGTGTGTAATATGTGGTTTTAGATATTTTAGATTTTAGCAGTGTCCAGATGTCATGGGCTCACTTCCTGGACTACAATTTCCATAATTTGGTGCACTGCTCCTCCTTGTAGATAGGGGGAGGACTGTCTTACTGAGACAACATGAAGTCCAGGAAGTAAGTGAGCCCAGTGTCCCTGGCATGGCAGTCCGTCCGGCCGTCCATGACATGGACACTGCTAAAATCTAAAATATCTAAAACCACATATTACACACACATTGTACAGACGCTCGGAACACCCGCCTTTTCACTCGTAGCGAGTCAGAGTGCTCCCAGAGTGCAGCGCTCTGAATTTCCGTACGCCGACACGGCGTGCCCTGAATTCCGAATGAACCGACATCAGTCACAAATGGCACCGGTGGGGGACGACATTCTGACTGTCTCTTTCTCTGATCTCTCAGTCTTCTGATTCTATCTGCCACATTTCCTCCAGGTGAGTCGTATGTGGAGAACGGCGTGGGAGGGTCAGAGCACTTAAAGAAGAGCCCCCTCTCTCCCCGCTCCACGGGCCAGCCCCTTGGCCTGCGCTCCCCCTCTAAGCTGCTGCATCTCAACTCCACAGGTAAAGAGCTTGGTTGGGTTATTGGCCCAGTGCTCGCCATGTCCATTATAAGCCTATCTCACAGAATTTCCCCGCCCCCCCTTAATACGCCCCCTTTCGGGGTTAGTGGTGATAGCGTGACATCACTCCATAGACGCTACATGTTAACAGAGGTAATTTAAGAAGTCTACAACTTTTGTTTTCTCAAGGTAAGGTTTGTTCTATCTGTTCGAGCTGATTTACCATCTTGTTTGCTTCATAATAATATTGGTCTGTCACATTTTTACATTAGAAAATGTACTTAGATTCTCCAGAGAAAAAAACGTGTAAATGCTAATGTTAAAGACACCACTATTTACCGGAAGTGGGCGTGGAAAGCGGGCTGTGAGATAGGCCTATTGCAGTGGTTCCCAAACCTGTTCATGTCAAGGACCCCCAAAATGACACTAATTGGCCCACGGATCCCCATTGGAAAATATATGCCAAGGACCCCCATAAGAGAAGAATGTTACGGCTCTGGCAGTGATTTTCACCGATTTTCATTTCAAAGACCCCAGGTTTGACCTGAATTAGGCTACGGACACCCATTTAATGGCATTTATATCTCTGGGACCCCAATGTATATTGTAAAATCAAAGTTAATTTAACTCTGAGTTACATATCCATAAGGGTCCATTTGGTTCCTAATTATCATTTAGTTGGGGACCCATAGGGGTCCCCGGACCCCACTTTGGAAACCACTGCATTATTGCTCACTGACTGCTAGGGACACTGACGTAGATAAGATACACCTGTGTTGATCCCCAGAGGGAAATTCAGGTGTCATAGCAGGACCAGCAGTGATATAATGAAACGCATAAGAGGCACACAGGTAAAAGTAATCAAATCAAGAAAATAGTGACCTGCTGGCCCTAGATACCTGCAATGGATCTCTGTGCAGTGAATCAATGAAGTAATACACACCTATCGCCAGAGCAAATATAAATTAATATACTGTGTACAGTTTATCAACAAAAGGAAAACCTACAATCATAACTGGATACTAAAGTGTTTCTTTCTTTCTTTCTTTCTTTCTTTCTGGCAATGTGATAGAAACACTTTGCAGTTTGAGTGTTTGACATTTAGCCACAGTAACATTCCCCCCATTTGGCCAGGCTCAGGCAGTTTCCGGGAGAGCCCCAGACCCAGCAGTCAAGATCCAAACCTGTGGACAGTGGAGGACGTCATGCAGTACATCAGAGACATTGACCCAGTATTGGCCCCACATGCCGACCTCTTCAGGAAACACGTGCGTATCAGGCAGTCCCTCATACAGACTGTTATAGTTAACCACTTATACACCCCCTATGTAGTGTACTGTACGTACATGATCCCCCAGGGCTCTGGTCTATACTTGGTCTGCTGCTTTTTTCACTCTACTTCAAATGTCTTCGCCTTCGAATGTTTGCCCCCAGAATAAGGCCGCTAGGACTCATGTACTAGTTAAGGTTTTGTTCCCAAACTAGATCTGTCGTTTTGGAGATTTTTTTAATTTTTATTTGATTAGAAACTTCTGCAGATAAAATGACTTAGATATATCTGTAGCAATAGACTGCCTTTCATTATTTTCAGGTTTACTTTGCACAATCCATTGCATGGTACCAGCTCAACTTGACTATCGCTTTACTTCATTTTCCATTGCAGATTTTAAGCAAATGCTAATAGCACCAGTGCTATCGGGAAACAATATTTATTTCACCTGTACAGTCCCAACAAAACAGTTTATGATTAACATTTTAGGAGAGAAATAGCCCATGCAGTTGCTCAATATTGATTCATTTCACAAGTTTAAATGTGTGTTAACAGTATTCAGGAGCTTCCATGCAGTCCATTGTGACATAAATACACAATTGTGATGATCTTTCCAATTAGTCTGCAGTGTTTTCACATCATGTTTGCTCAGCTCGCTTGGAACTTTGATGGAGGATACAGTATACTGTTACCAAAAAAGTCCCAGGTATTTTGGCCTAATGGAAAACCAAAAAAGGCAAATCAGGTTCAGCTGTGGGAAAAGTGCCATAATATTGGCAGAGATTGATGCTCTGAACGATCATTTTTCTTTCTATTACAGGAGATTGACGGCAAAGCCCTGCTGTTGCTGCGGAGCGACATGATGATGAAATACATGGGACTGAAACTCGGCCCTGCCCTCAAACTTACCTTCCACATCGATAAACTCAAACGACCTTAATGCAGTCCGCTGACTGCTCTTGAAGGACTTGTCCCCCCGCCCACCACCTTCCTCCGACCTACCCACTCAATACCATTTCCAAATCCAGTAACATAACGCACTGCATATTGGACATATATGCTGACCATCACATGTAGCAGATGCCATCAGACGACCATGTCTGGTACTATGGGGTTAACATAGCCAGCCACTTGGCAGCCCCTGTCCTGGCCTCATCCAATGAGGAATGTTTTACTTTTTCTTTTTTTGCGGCACAATCCTGGCCTAAGGCATCATGGGATGTTTTGCAGAATCTTCCTCTCTTTCATCTTAATTCAACTTTTTTTTTCCCTCTGTTTAGCGACTCAGAAGAGAGGAGTCGGACATGGTCATATAAACTAATAAGAGGCTATTTTCTGGGCCCGGCTTTGAGTATGTTACTTTTACTCTGTACGTTTCATGTTTTGTACCCTCTGAAAATACAGACTTGCATTTTTGGGGGGGGAGATCTTTTTCAGCATTTTGCGTTGCTATGGAATACTGTAAGAAGGAAAAAGAGAAACACTAAGTTGATCCCAGATGCTGGGACGTTTCTGACTGACGTCTCTTTTTTTTTTTTCTTCTTCTTTTTTTTGCGCAATGATGACACTATAAAGTACAGAGTTAAAAAAATAATTCATGTTTTATGAAAGAAAAAAAAACATTTATTCAGAAAATACTGCCATGATAAAAGCTGTTTCTTTTATCTTGTTCTGGATGTTGTTTACAATGCCTTGTCCCGTCTTGGTTGTTATTTGTACTTTTTTAATTTTTTATACTATATTATTAGAGTTAATACAATGAGAGCGGTATCATACTCAACAATGTTCAATAAATATATGATAACTAAACATGGCATTATTTACTAATTAGATATTTTACTCCCTGCTGAAAATTGGCTTGGTTTGTGGAACCAGGAGGAAAAAAGAATGCACTTTTCTCTCTCCAATATGTTCCAGCTGCATGGCGTCAACAAAGTGAATGCATCATGATGGTGACTGCTGAACAGAAGCTTTAATGACATCCAGTATCACTCCCGTAGGCCCTAGGGTCTTAGAGAACCTGTTTCAAAACAGGCCAGCCACTGAAAACAAATGGTTTTAAATGTTAAATTAAAGTTATTGACTTTAAATCTTAAAAAGAAAACAAAAACAGGCCATGGTAATGACGGTTTCAGTTCAGTGCTGTATCAGGTACATGGAATTAGCTTTGCCTTGTTAAGTAGTGTCAGCCTTAACGCGGGGTGCATACTTAGTTTAGACTAGTCATTGGTTAGACATGGGTTAGGTTTAGGTGTGCTGCTCCGTGGGAGGTTAGTTGTTTGAGATAGGTTGTAGTTGTAGGACTAATGACTGGTCTAACCAATGACTAGTCTAAACCAAAAACTGTCTAAACGAAGTACTGCACCCCCTTAACGCAGAACAATTGACATACCGTATAACCAAGTACATGTTCATACACAACTCACATCAGTGTAATTGCAGAATATTCCTTCGGACAATGATATAATTATCACAACCTCGGCCTACACCAAGTTTAACTTAATTTAAATTTTAACTTAAATTTACAGCAGTTCATCAGCAGAGGGCAGTGCAGCCTCGTTAAACTTGTCCTTGAGCCTGTCTCCTTGCTCAGCCTCCTCTACTTGGGATGCACTCACATGCCCTGCCATGAGTGTACCACCACCCCCCCTCTCCATCTGTTGACCTCAGCAACATAATCTCATCATATTTTTCATATCATCTGAGGTGGACTGTTCTTTTTATGCATCTTAATCAACTAGTAATTCTATGTTGTGGACCCACACGGGTGAGATTCTTCAAACCGCTCAACCTATTTCCATTAGATGTTGCCGTTAATGAGTCAGTGGCCTACGCGAGTGGGCTATTAGGCTCGTGGGCGACAATTTGCAGCAGCCGTTTCAAAATGGCTTGAATGAGAAGGACGCAGCCTGTGTGATACAGTAAAATGTAACCACATCCTCCAAGTGAAAACAGGAAAACACATGAGAGAGGTGAAATCACTGACCTGCTGATATTGCAACAGATATGACTGTGTGCATGCATGCACATCTCTGAATATATAGTATATGTGTGTTTGCATGAAGTCACTTAGAGATAAGACGAAATGATAATCTTTCAATCGTGTGACGTCACATTCTCTTGCATAAGCCACACCCACTGTGCTTGGATTGCTTCATTTTTTACCTTATTGAGCAATCTGCAGCAAATTGGGCACATATCTGGAGTTTGGACCAAGCTTGTTTTTTCAGATTTTTGCTATTCAATGGTTTTTAACTTGAATGACGTGAACCCCATTCTACGGTCAGGTTCAGTTCATTGTATAAAGTCAATATTGCCGCCTCATTTGCCTCGCTTCAGTCTGTCATGTGATGCCATTGCCTCATTTTGTAATGTGTGTGGAAAATGAGTGTCGTTTCTCAATACCAGTACACAAAACAATTATAATAATAATCGAATTCTAGGATTTGGCTGTCCCACGATCACACATGTCACATCCCAGCGCATCCTCGATAAAGTGAGTGGATCAAGTTCACATCCAGGCATTTGGACTGTACTTGGCTAGATGCAAACATTTTAATTGGGATAATTACTTGGGCTAGTGACTGGTGACTTTTCACAAGGTCACAAGAACATGTACAGACAAGGGGTGTCGCAATTTAAACTTCAAAACCACGTGGCAATTTATGCATGCAGCATATTTTCAAATTATTCAGAAGGTCATTTCATAATTGAACCCACTTTACCTTCATAGATTACCACTGTGTTTAAACCAATGGATAAGGATTTCATGAACATGAAACTATGTATGATTTATTAGATACTAATTCAGTGTCATGTGTGTGAGTGTTATTTGATATATTTCTTTAATCTCATTAAACACTGATCAAGTGTTCCTTGACTCCCAAAAAAGAATGTGATATAGCCTACAGGTAATAGAAGATGGAAATCTGCCTCACCTCTATCGAGAAACACTGCTTATACATGATCACATTCAAATCTGAATAAATGTTATAATAATAGAATAAAGTCAAAGAATAATATAAGCTCTAGCAAATTATAATTGAACACATGAGAGATGTGTTCAATGTTTTTCTTTTACACTTTCAGAATGTGCATACCAGGCCAGTAGTAAGGTAAGTTTGTCTTTACTGTTCAACTGCAAACGTTACAAGCAGGAGCTCAATCATTCTGTTACAGCAGGGCAGCACTCTGCTAAGACACCATCCCCAATAGACAACAACAGTAACCGTGTGTAGTTAATACACAATAACAATGGCATGATACTGACATAGTAATGACATGAATACATTACTGACCTAATAACTGATACTGACCATTATACCGACCATGATACTGAAAATGATACCGACATGACACGCCGCTTGGTAATCTCGCCTAGGGGCCAGAAACGCCACTGAAGGGGCCGTTATGGAGGAATTTGTATGTGAAGGAGTTCATAATAGTGTTGTTGTGCTGTGTGTGTGTGTGTGTGTGTGTGTGTGTGTGTGTGTGTGTGTGTGTGTGTGTGTGTGTGTGTGTGTGTGTGTGTGTGTGTGTGTACGCCTGCATGCATGCATATACTTGCCAATACACACATCCAATTTGGCCAAAGTGTGTTTACAACCTGCTCAAGCACATAATGTATGACAAGGCCAGAGCCTGTGAGTGAGGGCTATGTTTGCTGCAATGTCTAATAGTGGCCAAGGTGTCATTCATGCACTCTGAGCTATTTATAGCAGTAACTGCTCCTTGCGTTGCATGTTGTGCTTGCTTGGGACATGAAGTGAGCTGCACTTATACACACTTCAGTTTCAAACTATTGACCTCCACGGGTCAAACACTGCAGTGTGATTTCATTAGGGACCGTCCTTGCATTGCTGGCACAGAGGGAGACCAGCCAATTGGGGGGTTTGAGCTCTCGAGTGAGTGTTAAGTTGAATGAAAAAAGCCTGTAGCAGGATTTCTTGAAACCATTTATTGAGCTGTGTATATATATAACCCCCAGTTTCCCGCTGACATAAAGGGAAATCAGTATTTTTCCATCTCATGGGAAACCCGTGCTCTCAATATTTACCAACAGCGCTGAGTGGACCAGCAGTCCAGCACCCATACGCCTTATATGCCACATCACAGCAGTCCTTCAAGACCTGCTCTGAGTCAAACAAACAATCAACATTAAAGACTCCTCACCATCTACAAGGCCCTCAACAACCAATCATGTACTACCCCTCGCTCCCTCAGGTCTGATGATGCCAACCTCCTGGAAATATCTACAGGAGATTTATTATTATTATTATTATTATACAATCTATTCTTTTTACCTAATAATAAAGTTTATTATTTGTTTTTATCCAATGTTAAGTGGCTTTGAGACTTGTCATAGCACTATATCGTTTCTCAAGCATTTTGGAAGCTGACATCACTCCGTGCCACAGGCGCAACCTTTTTACTTCATGATGATAAACGTCACAACAACCTGCGTAGTAGAAGTAGCCAACAGCAGTGTTGCTGTATGTTCCACAGTGTACACAGACCAGTGTGGTGGTGGGCACAGAGACAGAGAGAGAAAGACACATAGGGGAGGCAGAATAAATAATCAGTGCAATAAAGTGGTCCTCTACCACTTTTCCCGCTGAATCACTCACTTCACAATTCCCAGCATGCCTCTGGGCAGAAGGTTGAGTGAGTGTGTGGTGGTGCAGGTCTGCCAGCTGCACAGATCCCCATATCCCTGACGAGCCCTGGAGCCTCAATTACAGAAATGTACTTGGATTCCATCTTTAACTCGATCTTAGGGTCATTTTTCAAATTGTGCGTACAGCTGATTTATTACCAATATAGCTGCGCATGCACTTTCCACACATCGAGTGCAAATACCGAAGGAATCCGAGCACTCAGGAATGAGCTTAATTTCCTACCTTATTGGAGGAAAGCCTAAAAATCTAAATCTTATCGCAATGCCCACTGACTGTGTCCTGATGCTAGCTTGTGCTAACCTGACTCTGCCAGATGGGGCAGCAGAGAGTACACTGGGTTCACCCCTCCTGCTCCCATCTGGGAACTCTCAGGCAGACTTGATGCCCGGCCACAAAACGGCCTGGCCAATCAGCAGCAGCTTCTAGCAGCTTCTAGCAGCAGCTTCTAGCTTCTAGCTGCTGCTGATTGGCCAGGCCGTTTTGTGGCCGGGCATCAAGTCTGCCTGAGAATTCCCAGATGGGAGCAGGAGGAGTGTACTCTCTGCTGCCCCATCTGGCGGAGTCAGGTTAAGCTTGTGCTGGTGCGGTGTCACTTGTCCTGACTGTCCTGTAGTGGATCGAGGCTACGCTTATAGTAGATGCTAGTGACTTGTAGCAAGATATGCATTTTATGTATGTATTGTCCTCGCCAGGCCAGGCGGCCGAATGCTGGATGGCCGAATGTACATAAATGTATACATGTATATCTACAGTATCCTAAAATTCTAAATCCTATGTATTTAGTGTTGTTTAAAATCTGGCTTTTCAAACTTGGAACATCTAAGAACTATCAGGCTTAAATGAATGCAATAACTTGGAACATCTAAAAACTATCAGGCTTAAATTAATGCAATAACAATGAATGCACTGAACATGTTCCATTTGCCACCCAGTCATTGGGTCCCAAAATGACAGTGATAGTACAACAGCTTGAATCACACTAGTATACACAACAAGCATCGGTAGGAAAGAAGCAAAAAGGTCACACCCATGTGAAGGGAGGGGCGCTCTTATCTTATCATCATACTATGCCACATAAATGTGGAACGCCCTATCAAACTGTTTACAAACTTTCCTCCTGCCATCTTCTCACTCAGCCTTGGATGTTTAGTACTGCACATAACATTCTGGTGTAGTGCAGTGGTCAGGGATTTGGGGCGTGCTCTAGGCTAGGGTCCAGCATTCACAGCATGTCACAGGAGAATGGACTCAGAAGCTGAGCTTGGGGGTCTGGGGGTCATCACCCTGACTCGTGTACCTGTGGAGCAGGTTGAGAGAGACACCATAAGCTTTGAGTAAGTAAGGTATAAAGTAAGTAAGGTATAAAGAAAGTGAGCTGACCAAGACACAACAACTCACGTATTAACAACAACAGACAAACATACACAGTCTGTAGGTACAGTATACTGCATCCTTCCGGTTACAGCCTAGTAGTATACATATAGAGCTCCATTTTCGTCGGTTACCGCTAATAGCTTTATCCCTAAACTTCTTTGCCTTTTTTTTTACTATTTTGAAAAACATTTTTGAATAGTTCAACTAGCCAATCTACATTGACATGTTGTGAGCTTGTAGACTGGCCATTTTAACTATTCAAAAATGTTTTGAAAAATAGTAAAAAAAGGCAAAGAAGTTTATGGTTAAGGGGTTTAGCGGTGACGAAAATGGAGCCCATAGCCTTTTATATCATGTCAACACAGACTAGTATACGTAGGTGTACATATACGTAATGTTAGTTTTATATCAGATAAATAATACATTTTAAGCTGTGGGGACTTTGGACATGCCTGGACTAGGGTATGCCTTGAAATAAATTGAGAGATAGAAATCTAAATGTGCAATTCAGGTTGCAACACAATATCACTTTCAATGAAACCATCATTAGTAAACAGTTAAGAATGAAGTTTCTTTTTTGTATATTTGTATTGTCATGTGTGTGTAAAAAAGGAAAATAAATACATTGTTGAAAAAAAGAAAAAGAATGAAGTTTCATACAAGGATTTGGTGCTGTGACACCCCAAACAAAATATTGTGTCTGTATATTTATTCTATAAATGTATTTCAGTCAGATAACTCACGAATACAAGTGTGCATATAATATAATTATATTGGCGTTCGGCTCTGCTGCAATTTTCTCCCTGCTCGGCACAATTAAACACCATCATTAAACATAAAGAGCAGGGAGATACATATACAATAACAATCCCCCATGGGGAACAGAAATAACAGAGGCCACCGGTGGTGCTGGGGTGGTGGTGGGAGCAAACAGGCATAACAACCAGGAACCATATGCAGAAGGAAGGCAGGAAGAATGCATGCAGTCTATAGGTGAGCTTAAATACCCCGCCCAATTTGTCAGCTGACTGCCACATCAGCGAATGACATGTGGGTCTTGAAAACACTGTATACACCCACATAGTAATGCAGCATATTAACCCCTCGAATACATTTATGTCCCTTGAGCATAGCATGAACCCGCTCGATATCTGACTGAACTAACTCCGCAAGCTACGTATCATATATGACCCATGCACACAGCACTTCAAGCACATTTGTTTGTTAATTTCACCCTCCCTCCTTCTCACTCACACTCACACACACAAACACGCATGCACGCACACGTTAATGCTTAGCATAGGCTAGGTAGCTGACTTTGAGACACACATAGGTACGGGCATTTCACGGCGTGGCCAAATCCGCTATTATTGTTTAGGGCTAAAGAAATTGCATTACGGAACCTACATTTTATATTTTTTCTTCGTCCTTCAGCAACACTATGGTCAAGTATTGTAGTGTCGGGAACTGCAAGAACAGCAGCAACATAAGAGATTAAAAACTTTTACCCCAGCCACGAAAAGGAACGGGAGAGAAGGGCAACACTTGCATATGGATATTTTGGGGCGCAAACTTTTGATCGTACTGAGCTAACGCGTTTGGCATGATCGAGCCCTTCAAAGTACCGGTAGTCAGCTGACTGAAAGGTCAATAAAACAACAGTTTAATGAAACTAACGAAAACTAGCAATGTTCACCAAAACCCCCGACTTTTGACGACTTCTGCACTGGTTCCCATTGGTTTCAACTGACTGTTTAGCCCTATTCCAAAATGGCGCAGACAACGTCCTGGGATGTTTTACATACTCAAATCTGTGAATGTCATATAGGCATATACCGAAGCAGACAAACAAGACATCTCAAAATAGTCAAAAACTGTTAACAAACACATATTAGGAGTAAGAAGATATAAACAGAGTGACAAACAACAACAAAAAACTAAACAAAAGCAAACAACATATACACACAGGATAGGAAGAAAACTGAATGAGAAAAATAAATTAAATAAGCAGGAAAAGGAAAAACAGAACGTAAACTCTCCAGTAAAATTAGTATACACATAAACACATTTAGTTAAGATAAGGTAGTGTAAATGTAAAACTGAAACTGGGATATCTATATTCTATCTAATCAGGACATTGATAGCACCGAAAAATGACCTTGCGGTCTTGTTTCCATTCGGGTCCCATGCATTCATTCACAAATACAACAATGACAATAATCGAGATATCTCAAAGACATGATAACTATGAAATACACAAAATGCACATATATCAATCGAAGGGGGGTATATTGGTATAAGGAGGTTGGCCTCTTTCCTTTTGACCCACTGACAATGATAGGTGAATTTTCAGACCGGTTTTAAAGGAAGCCAGTGATTTGCTTGTTTTGAGGGAAGGGGGCGGGGCATTCCACACCTGAGTGGCAGTGCTGTGGAAAGTGGATTCACCCATATTAGTTCTAAATGTGGGTGGCACCAGATCATTATTTATACTCCCTCTAGTGTTGTGGCTGTGAGAGTTGCTCACCGTTGTGAGGTAATCAGTTAAGTAAATGGGGACTGAGGCCATAGAGGGCCATCCTATGCCATCAAAATGCGTTGCATAAAGGTGAGTCATGCCATGGCCCTAGGCCTAGAAGGAGTCGGATTAGTTTGTTCTGGGAGGATTGAAGCTCCGTTTTTTGTGACATTGAGAATTTGAGATGTTAGAGAACCAGGAGGTACAGGCGTAGTCAAATATGGGCTGAATAAGAGCTCCAGCTAATGTCCTGAGAGCCCTCTTGTTGAGATTCTCCCCAAAAATCTTGTCCTTTGATTTACTTTTTTGATCGCCTCTGTTGCCATGCCTTCTAATACAGATTAAACAAGTGGAATTGTAAGTGATGACACCTACCTGACGATGTATTTTGTCTAAAGAGCTGGAGAAACAGGGAGACCTCTGTTACTGAACAAACACTCCATTTTTACTATCAGACTAGAGTATAGTGATTTAACCATGACCATAACAAAAACCTTTTGTTTTAACCAAAACATATCACACACTCTACCTTTGGCATGGAAAGAGCGTGCTTGAAGCCTTCAGTGCTTTAAGTGTCTACCAAGGCTACTTTCTAGGGCAGTGGTTTCAACCTTTTCATGCCCAGGTCCATTATTTATTCTGCATTTAAGCCACGGACATTGATTACATTTAGCCTCTCAGAACCAAAACTTTTCATACAGAATAATTTGTTGTCATAAAGATGTCCATGTCCACAATTCCATGCTGTATTGATGTGGTAGGCTATACCACATAAAATGATTATTCTACATTCTCTAATTGTGAAGACTTGGAGGCCAGTCTGTGACTTATGACATCAGTAGCTGTGTCAGAGGAGGCCAGTGGATGATGTCAGTACTATGACATCAGTCATCTCCATATTTGGGCATATAGAGGTACAGACAGACACACAGGCTGATTTAGGTTGCACGTGTCACAACCTGCCCGTTGTGACGTCACAAGGTGATGTTGTCCTTAAAAGACAGGTCACAGCCTATACATCTGTCAGTGTGTAAACTACTCCGAACAGATTTCACGGAGGAGTCACTGGAGACTACTGACCCGAATCAAACCAGTGAAGTGAAATCTCTGACAGCTGTCCAACCTCTCACTACAGACAACATTTCAACAGGGTCTGACGTAATGGCTTCAAAAAGAATTCAGAAGGAGTTGCTTGACTTGGGAAGGGACCCACCAGCTCAGTGTACAGCCGGTCCAGTCGGTGAGGACTTATTCCACTGGAAGGCTACCATCATGGGACCGACTGACAGCCCGTATCAAGGAGGGCTGTTTGTCCTTGATGTCCACCTCCCCTCTGACTACCCCTTTAAACCACCAAAGGTGGAGTTCACATCAAAGATCTATCACCCTAACATAAGCAGCAGTGGCAACATCTGCCTTGACATCTTAAAGTCACAGTGGTCACCTGCACTTACAGTGTCCAAAGTGTTATTATCCATTTGCGCTTTGCTATGCGATCCAAACCCAGATGACCCTCTTGTCCCAGACATTGCGCAAATCTATAAATCTGACAAACAGAAGTTCAACACATTAGCCAGAGAATGGACTCAAAAGTACAGTTCTAGGCCTGGGCCGGCTTAGCGATCCACCTTGGCTGGTAATCCAGCATGACAGTGTGTCGCGGGTCGAGTCCCGATCCCGAGGAACTTTGCTGTGTGTCTTCCCCCCCTCTCTCCCCTTTTCCTGTCCACGTACTGTGATCTATCTATCAATAAAAGGCCCAAAAATATCAAAAAAGACAAAAGGACGGTTCTAGATAATTTTTCCTCTTTTCCCGTTCGTTTTTGGTATTGGTAGCCTATTATTATGTTAATTTAAAAAGTAGTAGGTTGTGCAACTTGCGCACATCCACTACCTCGCTGGTGCTGGACAAAAGGTAGATACAATTTAAAAGAGGTAGATACAAAAAGGTCTGGTTTTCCAGACCTAAATTAAAATATGTTGATTTGTCAGCCAATCAAGGTGGCAGACGTGACAGCGACAGACACTATACCCAAAATAATATCATGTGGATCAGGTCTTAAATTCTTAATGTGCGTTCAGACTTGGATGGTTAGAGTGGCGCGATTACATACAAAGTCGATGCAAAGACGAGAGGTTGAGTCAGTGTATCACTCAAAATCCCCATACATGGGAAAGTCCCCATATATGGTGCCCATGTCTCGTGACATCACGTGACATCTGTCCATTTAAACTTTAGACAGGCCTGCCCCCAAGTTATTAATGCAGCCACGCCGGCGAAAACTAGTTCTCAACAGGCCCCTAGGGACCTGAGCCCTCATGAAACCCTGTACACTCAAGACACTGCCCCCACTGCCACCCTTAGATCTCCATATATGGACATACACTCAAGACACTCCATACATGGCCAGTACAGAATTCATCAATCCAATCCATATGCTGATCTGACCCCCCATGCCAAAGCGCCAGAGCTCGCCCAGCAGTCTGCTGTCACCCAGGCGGATGCGTGCACGCAACCTCAGGCGTCTTACTGTTATGGTGGCTTAGCCGGTTGGTGCACTGATCACATACTCTGATGTCTCGTACTCTGATGTCTCGGGGTCAAGTCCGTCGCAAGGGCAGGAGGACTACAGCCACGTCACTATGACTCACATATAGCCATTAACAAACCTGATATGCCATATATAGGAATGACACTATATAGTATGACTCTGACATAACCATACAAATCAGATCCAGCCAGAGCCACAGGGTTAGGTTGTAGTTGTGAGGGCTGTGCAACGTCCAGAATCTCTAGTGTACAAAAACTTTAAAGTGGGTCTGATAATGAAGACACATCTCTGCCTGCTCTCGAAATGTTTCTCATGGCTTCCTAAGTAAACTCGCCTCCAAAAGAAATGATGTGTGGGAGAGTCAGACTCGCAACTGAGTGTCTCAACCGCATGCTGAACACACTGTGACCAAGGCAATTATCTACTCGTTCTCCATGTATCCTGGGAAATTGGCTTGCCAATTCGATCGTAGATTCGGGCTTGAATCTAAAACCTGAATATCGTCAGCTAGGGTGGTGCGTCCTGCATTTCTGCTGTCCGTTTCCGCTTCTCTCATTTGTATTTTTTATTTTGTGTGTTGTGTATTATTATTTTGTATGCACGGCTACTTCATATTAAGCTTCATGTGGTACAAGACTACATGTGCCTATAGTAACCAGAATATTTTTGAGGACATCGTTTGTGGATGCTAAAACACAATTAACCAATATACAAACAACTAGTATCCTATATGGCATTCCCATATACGGGCTTAATATTGATGACATCAGGGATCTCCATCCCTGATGTCATGTGATGTCACGAGGCATGACCATATGGAGGCATGCAGTGACAGACGGACAGACGTATGGACGGACTGACTGATGGGAAATGCACGTTTTCATATAAATGCGACATGCAGTCGCAATAAGAGAAAGTAGAAACTAGAAAGGAGTGTTCAGTGGAGCGCATATCTTCACCAGGCCAGCTGGCCTAGACAACACAGTGTAAGTTATGGTTGCAGCAGGCAGGACCAGAGAAAGATGCAGGGGAAATAATAAAGTTACTTTCCACAGAGGTCCCGCTCAAAACATGCGACTCCAATTTGGGGTAAATTGGATGTTGCTTTCAGAATTCATGGAATGTGTTGTAAAAAGATTAAATAAAACAATGTGACCAGTCTATGACAGCAGTTGTCTATGATGTACATATGTATGATGTATGGCTCCATACTATCGACCGGCGTCGATACTCGATGGTATCGACGCCGGTCATTCACCTTTTTCTTACAGCCCATAGTGCATTGCGTTTGTGTGTGCATAAGTTCCTCTTTCTCTTGCTGTGTTGCCAGTTTTGCAAGAGAAACAAGTGGCCAGGTCTATGAAACAAGCACAAATGAATATAGCTGATCTACAAGCTCACAGCGACACATTGTGAGGTTGTACATCCGTTATTTAAAAACACATTGAGAATAAATCGAAATATTTTGAATATTTTTAAAACATAAAAAAAAGGCACAAAATATGTTCAGATGGATGTCTGTGGACAATTACATAGCCTATTAATCTGGGGTTCCTTGATGTGAAGAAATGTGGAAGCAAGCCCAAATAAGCAACTACTATACACTTTAGAATCAAGCCCAAAAAAACATCAACTAGCAACTACCATAATTTATTTGCAAGTGACTTTAAATGGTAAATGGTAAATGGGGGTAAATGGTGCATTTATATAGCGCCTTTATCCATTACATACACCGATTGCGGCGGAAGCCATGCAAGGCACCGACCGGCACATCGAGAGCAATTAGGGGTTCAGTGTCTTGCCCAAGGACACTGAAGCGGAATTGCTGTCAAAATCAAGAGTATGGAAGAGTCGACATAATGGAATATAAAAAAAGCTGACGCATGACTTGTCGCATGACTTCTGAGCTCATGTGTACCTATTTTGGTGAACATTGCAATATGTATTTAAATAGGCTACATAAATAAATCATCATATTTCTGGCAACAAAAACTGACATCGACACAATGCCATGGTTATGACAGAGGTATGAACAGTAGTGGAAAGTAACTAAGTACATTTACTTAAGTACTGTACTTAAGTACAATTTTGAGGTTTTTGTACTTTACTTGAGTAAGTATCTAAGCTCACAATGTGTCGCGATGCAACGCATTGCGAGCTTATAGATCTGCTATTTTCAAAAGATTTGTATACATTTGAAACGTGAAACCGGACAATTCTGCACAATGAGTAGCCTACCTTACTTTTTGTACTTTAAAGGATCACTTCACCACTTTTCACTATCTTCATATAATTGGTCCTCACTAATGTTCATGATAAAACAGGACAATCTTTTTCTACTCAGTCTGTGTCTCATGGGAGGGCTGTGGGCAGTTCAGAAACCCTTCCACCAGTGACATCATCGATGGGGAATCCATGCTAATAGAAACTGCAGGTCCGTACATTTTAATGCCAATACTTTTGTACTCAAGCACATTTTGAATTGCAGACTTTTACTTATAACGGAGTACTTGATGTAGAAGTACTGGTACTTTTACTTAATTAAAAAGTGTGAGAACTTTATCCACCACGGCTAACAATGCCATTAGTCAACTTGTCAGTCCATAGAGCCCCATTGTGAACCTGGACATTTTGAGTACCCTAGCAACTGCCGAATGCTAACTTGCATAGGTTGGGCAATTTTCATAATAGGTGGTTATATGTGGCCATACCATTACTAACCTACAGGTATATAAGGCAAAAAAACAATCATGTCAGCATGCTTTAAGTAGCATGTGACGTGTCAAACTAGGGGGTTCTGAATCCATTCCAAGCATAATTTTGCACAAAAAACACTAAAAACAGCCATAGCCATTTGCCCAAATGTGCCCAAATGTGCTGTGTTTTTGTGCAAAACCAATGCTTGGAATGGATTCAGAATCATGAAAACCCTCTAGTTTGACACGTCACATGCTACTTAAAGCATGATGACATTTTGTTAATGGTATGGTCACACGTTATGAAAATTGCCCAACATATGCAAGTGGCAAGTGGACTACATGGTTATGACAGAGGCTATGAAGCAGGCTGTTCCTCTGTCAGAGACGCTGCTGCTGCTGCTGCTGCTGCTGCTGCTGCCGGGAACGTGGATGCTGGGTCACATGGCCCTCCTCCTGAGTGTCATCTCTCGGAGGATGGGAGACTCAGTGTTGCCATGTCCACTTATTATAAGCGACATTGAGACCTGAGACCATAGATTCTACAAATGCCTTCTAAATCATGACAGTTTTCAGACAAAAAACCTTTTCTATATATTACCACACAGAAACAAAGATATGAGTTAAAAAGTAAAAACATTTGCTGTGAAGGAATAGATCAAGATTTGCGCCATGTTGTGCTGGGGATTTTCTGTGAAGTCGCTTGTGGTGGTTTCGGGTTGCAGGGGGTTTTTCTTTTCTTTTTGGAGGGGGTGGGTAGTTTCTAAAGTGTACTGTCTGTAGTTGCTTATTTGGTGCTCGCTTCCTAATGTTGTTTAAATCAGTGGTTGTTAAACATTTTCATTTCAAGGACCTACCAAATGAATATGTATTTGTCCGTGAACCCCACTTTTTGAAGCCATCTTGTGCCCGGGAGTCAGTGTTTCAAAACATATTCCAAATCTATTTTATGATTTTTTTTTGGAAAATAACAAGGTCACAATGCATTGCGGTGCGCTGTGAGCTTGTAGAGCATCTATCTTCAAATTGATGATGTATAGGTTAGGTTCTATGTAAGTATGGTTAAACTGACATAGTCGCTGCTTTTGGGCTTGTTTTCATAGACCTGGTTGCTTATTTCTTGCACAAAATCTGGCAACAGAAAACTGGTAGGAGACCTGCAGGCAGAGTCTATGGCAGAGAGACACGGACCCCACACACACACACACACATACACTGACACACAAACACACCGATGGGGACGCACACTGTAGCACACAAAAATAGAGGCACGCAGGTCCTGAACAAGGCACATGTCAGTTGACAGAACACGGGCACATTTGACAGCACGTGGAGACACAGGACTGCGTGTGCACGCACGCACGCACCCACACACACACACGCACGCACGCACGTACACACACACACACACACACACACGTACACAGCCTACCGTAAGCACACATAGGACACGCACAGATGCAAACCCAAGCAGACAGACAAAACAAAACAAAAGTACATGTGTGCATATACAAATAGATACACTTAGATAGGTAGAAAGGTGCACACATGCATAGGGATATAATGCAGATGAATATGCTTTCTGGAATAGATACAAATCATAAAACACATTTACTTTTAAAGACGTGTCCATGAAAACACAGCAGTACGCACGCACGCACGCACGCACGCATGCATGTATGCATGCATGCATGCACGCACGCGCACACACACACACACACACACACACGTACATACAGGCATGTACACAAAAGCAAATGTATGTGCACACTGCACAGACAGACACACATTGCCACACAGAGAGAGATTTCTCAAGCGTGTCACAGTGGCACATCAATTTGACCAACAAGACTACTTGTAAACCCCTCCCCCAAAGAATTACTAGTCTCTCTCCTGTATCAACTCACCACCAACCCCCTTCCTTCCCTGCAGGCTGCAGCCTCATACTCTGTCTACTCCCTCTATGGAAGCATGTGCCTGCCACTGTCACCAGATTAGCAAACGGGCTTAAAGCCCTTCTCACAAAGACACTGTGTACAGAAATATAGCCTCCGTTAATACTGTTTCCTTTCTCTCTGTGTGTGCTAACCTACAAACCTGTGTTAAAAAAGAAAAAGAAAAAAAAAGGTGGCCTGGCCCAAATCACAAACGTTTGCTCCAACTGCTCTTACCAAACAGGCCTACCGTGTGTCAAATTGCACTGGGAAATACTCCTTGGAGATCTATTCTGCTGGTATCTCTAAGAGGGTGTGTTCTTGGTGGGCCTGGCTTGGGAGGGCTGCCATATGGGAGAGCACATCGATTACCAGAACGTTTAGAGAGACTGTACAGGGAAATTATCTGTGCCACGGTACTGTTGGGTCCACTGTACGTCTAATCACTGAGGATTTTACTGTTTCTACGGTATTATAAAGCCATACATTTCTATGACTAACTTACCTTACCTGCAGCAAAACATACCTGTGCGTGTATGTACAGTCTGTCTGTCTGTCTGTCTGTCTGTCTACACTCAAAACATATCACTTAAGCATTGGACTTACAATCTTGTTAATATCTTCTCTAAAATCCGTCTCACATTATATTATAGGGATAAAGGTTAGGTTTAGGTATAGTTTTTGTCCCACTTGGAGAGAAAAGAGTACAGCAGTAGTTAGGCAAAAAACATTTCTAATGACGGCAATCTGGGAACCCATCTGCAAAACAAAGGGAAGACAGCGCCCACTTCTCTGTCTTGAGACTATAATGACGGAGGCGTTCCGTCTCTGGCGGCCTTGAGCAACGAGAGGCACCGCAAAGCGAGCGAGTTGCCTTGCCGAACGTTGCGCGATGGCCGCTAGAGCCGACCGACTCAGCGCCATTCGAGCTATGTACCGATAGGGACAGAATCACAAATTATCGTCCCCCATAGGCAGTGCCAGTGCCGAGCACTAATTTCCACCATGGAGGAAAGCCGGGCAGAGTTGTCCTCCTGGAATGTGACGCATGACTAGAGGTGAAGCAGTTTCGCGTGCGTCACAGAAGGGGACGTTCAGTAGGCCAATCAGAGGTAGGTGGCTTTCATAACTGAGATACAGAAAAGATATATACGCTGCATGGCCTGTGTCAAATCTGGATCAGGGAGCACTATGTCTAAAGACCTGATTTCAGACACACATATTCATTCTTTGGAGATATGTTATGGTGAGCACACAAAAAAAATTTGAAGCTAACCCCAGGATTCTGGGGTTAGCTTCAAAAATACAAAATGACACAGCTCACTTCATTTACTTCCATCAGTGTAAAGCAGCAAGATCCCTGAAATATTTACCACCTTCTGACATTGCTGGGACACCTCTACCTGTTTGAGCCAGCTTGACAGAGAAGTGTCGGTGGCCACATGCAGGAGAAAATAAATTATTCATGTCCCCTCCTTTTACTTCAAAGAGCTTGTGAACCATTGAACCCCAGACACGATTTAGGAAGGTGGTGAGGAGGGGGAGTTGCCAGTCACTAAGCAACCTTCCTGTCACCTGCCCCAACAAGCCAGAGTCAATGGGATGGGAGCTCACATGTAAAGGCCTCCTCAGCAGGGTTTGTGGAAAACAAAATGATTACCGAGATTAGAACAACGTGCCTCTATGAAAAGTGCTTATGTGTGATGTGCTTATACTGCTTTTTTCTCCCTTGACGACAAGAGCGAATGCTGTCTCATAATGCGCCGCGCTTTAGTAGAAAGCCTGGAAGTAATGTTTCAATAAGAAGGCCAGATGGCCTTTCTTATTGAAATGGCTTGTTGAACATTGTGTTCAACTGGTTCCTTGTAGTGTGTGATAGTTGTAGGCCTATTTTGTCTGTATTGTTTGTGTTTATTCTTTTAACATTATTTTCCTGCTGCTGTCTTGGTCAAGATATTTCAATTTCAGTGAGACAGTGAGCTTATATGGCCTCCTATGATTCAACCTTGCATCTCAATGAGACGTTTCCTGTATTGAAATAAAGGTGTAGTAAAATCAGGTTTAAATATGTTCATGTTATGTTATCATCTCCCACCCCCCCCCCCCACCCCCAATTGTTCATGTTATGTTGTCATGTCCCCCCCCCCCCCCCCCACACCCGATTGTTCATGTTTATATTTTTACAAGCAGGGAGGAACGTTGTCCAATAAGAGGCGAGTAGATGTGAGGCGACAGTTGAGCCAGAAAATCAGGAAGTTCGGTTTGAGCAACACACGTTTTGAGCAACACACGCGCACACGCACGCACGCAAGCATACACACACACACACCCACACACAAAGACACATTTATACAGAAATCATTTACTTGTAAACCGTCCTACTACAACAACACCTAACCATAGTCAAAACAGCCACATGCAGAGTTGCACAAACAAATGTATACACACACACACACACACACACACACACACACACACACACACACACACACACACACACACACACACACACACACACACACAACACTCAAACCATGCATATACTGTACATAATTATACACACAGATGACCACATGTATAAACGTTCATCACAGCCACAGATGGACACACACACACACACACACACATACACACACACTCGTGTGCACGTGCACGCACGCACGCACGCGCGCACGCACGCACGCACACACACACCAAGGTGCCTGCCTGGCCACTAAACAAGCATTCTCTACTTGCTAAGGAAGAGGACATGTTAGAGCGTGCGTGTTCGTATTCAGACAGGAGTTCAGATAGAGACATGCCCCTGTTGTCAATAAATAACTCATCCAGTCTGGAAACCTCAGCTCTGGAGAGTTCTTTCTGTAAATCAGTTTCTCATTTTGAATGCACCACCATCATAGAATACTTCACTGAAGTAATTTTCCCCCCAACAAAAACGTTCTCCGGTGTCATATCACCTAGCATGTGCTTCTCAAAGTGGGGTCTGAGGATGCGGAGGGGTCCTTGAGGCCGTTCCAGGGGTCCCCCACCAAGATATAGCAATACAATCATTTACCAACTTTAAGCCTACATTGGCTATTTGATGTATGTTTCTTTTCCCACATTTGTTCACATTTTTGTGAAAATATACAATCTACAAGCTCCACATGCATGGCATTGCAATGCATTGTGAGCTTGTAGAGCTCACAATGCAACTACAATATTTTAACAACTCAAATATTGTATGGGGTCCTGGGACAAAATATATAAATATAAAAATATAAATATTTCAGATGGGGGTCTGCAGACATATCACTATGGGAGTCCTTGATATGAAAGAGTTTGAGAAGCAATAAACATGTTGTTCACGGTCATCATCACTGTAAACTCCTTGTTTACATGATAAATCACATGCACCCATAAATCACATGGGTTTAAAGAGCCTGCAGCACTGACCAGAGATGGTCACTCCATCCAGCAGAACCTCACAGATGTTGTGCTGAATGTGTGACCACCTGGAGTCATGTGGGAAACCATCATGCACAAACATCTACCGCTCACCAAAGGGGAACTACACCTCCCCCCCCCCCCCCCCTGCCGTCCCCGGATGAGCCCCGAATGTAACCACCTGGTGAGGGAAACCAAAACAACTACTGCTTCAGCCGCGAGCTTTGGTTTCCCACGCAGAAGACCAGTGTTCCAATGCAGGTGGCGAGCCTGTTTGATCAGGTTCTGTCTCGCTACCCTGCTGACAGTGTACTAGTGGTGGTGGGCCATGCGTGACTACAGCCAAATATCATTTACTCAAGTACATTTACTTGAGTGTTGTACTCAGGGTACCCACTGTAAAAGACAATTGAGTATGCATATACCTGTATTTCTAGATACTTTCAGTCCACTATATTTCAAAGAGAAATGTTGTACTTTTGACTACACTAGATTTCTAGGAAGGGGGAAAAGTACATTATGAATTAGTAGCCCTTTTCAAATAGTGAACTTTTGAATAGGCCTACCTAATTATCTTTATCTCAAGTACAAAATATGACTAAGCAACTTTCACTTCAGGTTGAGTAATATTTGACCAGGAGTATCTACTGTATACTTTGACCCAAGTACTGGAGTTGAGTACTTTGTCCACCACTAGCCTGTTTGATCAGGTCCTGGCTCACTACCAGTGTTGCCATGTCTGCTTATTGTAAGCAACATTGGGCTTGTTTTTCTGTGAAGTTGCTTGTAAATATTGGTAGTTGCGGACTGCGGTTATTTTGGGGCCCGTTTCTAAAGTGTAGTTGCTTATTTGGGCTTGCTTCCAAAATATAATTAATATTTAAGCCAGTGGTTCTCAAATGGGCTATGTATTTGTCCCTAACCCCCATCTGAAAATGTTTTATCAGTAAAAAATCTTCCAAATATTACACATTTTATTTCAAGACTTTTTGAAAATAGCAGATATACAAGCTCACAACGCAACTTAAAGTGCTAAGGTGGCCCATTAGTCGCTTCTTTCGGGCTTTGCTTTCATAGACCTGGCTGCTTATTTCTCTCATAAAATCTGGCAACACTGCTGACAGTGGAGTGGCGGCGGGGTACTGGCCATGCATGTACAGCCAACAAGTGCACATCTGTCATTGGTGCTGGGGGCCTGAGAGCAACGGCCTCGCAGCAGCTGAGCAGGCGGCCGCACTCAAACAAGTAGACTACCCGTTTCTCAACAACCTGTTGTGGTTGTGGGCTTTTAGATATGCTATTTTTGGTGTGCGACACCAGCACGCAACTATAAACTATATATCCCAGCTTTAAGATAGTTCCTATTAAATATTACAAAATGTGTATATTGTATTATACAGTATAGACTATATATTGTTGTGGGGAGGTGTTAGTTCGAAATATGCAAGTGGTCCAGAGTTTAAAAGTAGAGTTGAACAGCTCTGTTGGGAGAGAATAGAGGAATGTGTGTAGGGCTTAAGCATGCCTCTCATGCAAGCATTCTTTGGTTGCCGTTTATTGACGTGTTTTCTCAGGGTTGTAAAAAAAAAGTGTTGTGGGTAAATCCCAGCCAAGAAACCCGGGCCCCAGGCACAGAGGAAAAACCTCTCCACCTACTACAGTAACTTCACCTTTCATAAATTGGAGAAGCATTTTCTAGACCGCCTCCCCTGCCTTGCTCTTTTGTTTTCTCTCTGGGCTTACCTATTGGTCTTTCCCTATCTGTATGTGGCTTTTGAGCTTTGACTTATATTGAGAAAACAAGCCGCCACAGGAAGACAATGTTGAGTTCAGCAGCAGTTGTGGGTGGGAAAAAGAGTTTCTCAGCCCAGAGAGAGAGCGAGAAAGAGAGAGAAAAACAGAACTAACTGTAAACGTCTCATGCGTCCCACCCTGCTTAGCCTGCGTCTAGACTGGCCTCTGTGAGGCGGGTGGCAGTCATAACAAGGGATTGGGAGAGCAAACAGGGCCTGTTTGGCAGAGTCACCCCTTCCACAACGGAGTCACAATGATTAAGAAAGAAACCTCTACTGCTTTTAATTGGTGCTAAACAAGGCGCTCACAATGCAGTGTGCAATTATGAGATATATGTGGAGACAGGGTTTTTTTGGGGGGTGCCAATTTGTACCCATATGCCACTCTCACCCTACCAACAGAGGCCATCTTACGAGATTGGTGGTGAACATGGAACCTGCAACCCTTACAGTTACCTTGCACAATGCCAGGAATGGGGGCGGGTGGCTCAAACACTTTCTTGGCATTGAAAAAAAGAAAAAAAAACAAAAAACGTAAATGTGTTTTATGCTCATGGCAGCCAAGCAGAGGAAGTGCATTCAAGATGGTTAAGCATGGACCCGTTTGAAAGAACAAAATGACCCTGCTCAAACTGGACAAATGAAAATAGAGTATGCTTCTTGCAGAAGGGAGGTGATGAGTCATAAACTTAGCAATCAGCTAGAGCTATTCCTGGTGGTGGATGACAATTGTGCTCTCATTTTCCCCTTGTTACTCATCCTGTTGCTTAAGATGACTGTGTTGACAACGTGAACAACAGCTAAATATGGTAATGACACTCCCAACATGACCACAATCAAGTATTTCATAGCCCAGGGGCACAGAACGATCTAACATAATCTCCTGAGGATGACTTTGAAAGAAAAAAAAAAGGGTAGCTTAGACAAGAACACCTGAATATTTTTGTTTTGTACCCGTTCTTTGCCTAGCAGTTAAAGCAACAGAGGGCGGATTTTATTTTATTTTGGAAAAGCCATTTGCTCAACTGCATTGACAGCAGTCTATATTTATTAAACTCCCAATGTCTAAGATGTGTGAAGACAACAGACTTTGGGGCAGGGCCTACACGCCCTGAAGTCAGTAAAAGCCCTGTGGGGGTTTAGGTAAGCATTCTCTGGCCATGTCTACCTCCCCCACCCAAACAAACATACACTGTCAAATGGGAGAAAGCCAAAAAGGATCTGTGGGAATTAATTTACAATTATCACTCATAAGTGTAACAAATGGCATTTAACATTAAGTACTACCCATTTTGTCTTTTTAAATTATGCATTTCTATTTTGCCACACTTAAGAGTCAACACCTTTTACCCTAATCGATGCCTGGGATGCCTGGGAATAACTCTTCCTACCCAATGTCAAATAACCACAGCTTTTAAAAGGCTACTATGTTTAAGTTATGATATCAATATGAATCAAAGCTCTTAGCTAATTGGCAGGGTAATGACATGCAATTTACAGTCAATCATTCCCAGTGACACCATTAATCTAACCTCCCTTGGCTTTGAATAATTACGGAACTCTAGATCAGATACAATCCAGGAGATTCAGTAATCAGTACAAAGTCGGTGTCCAGGAAATATATTGTATTTTTTTTAAATGTTTCAGTAGTAAGACTTGAGGGAAATGGTTTTCCTTCACCCATAGATAATCCTAAAGCACTCAGCTAGCTCTCTCGCTCTCTCCCTCTCCGCCTGGAGGGGGAAGAGCTGTGCAATGAATAGAAAGCGGGTCACACATCTATCCAGGCCATCTTTATTGATCCTCAAACCCCCCTTTCACAAAGACCCCCCACCCCTGTCTTGACCACAAAAAAGGGGACAATATAAACAAATCAATAAATAAAAATCTGCGCGATTAAGGCGGTTCTACAGCTCCAATAGAACATAACAGTGTGGACATTATTTCTGGAGTTAAAACAGCTTCATACAGTACAAGCAGTAGATTTGTAGGGAACATCACACCTAAAAAGGCAACACTTTTCCAAAAGTGACCCATTTAGAAATAAAAACTGGATGAGACTCCCATTCAAATGCATGAGCTAACATTTGTCCCCTCGCTCTTATCCCAGTTTTGTGAGGAATGCAAGTTCTTCTCCTCTGAGCTTTAGTTTTTTTGTTTATCCAAGAGGCCAAAATGTACTGAAAATTCATTAAAAGAGACCGTAAATTTCAAATTTCTCCAATTCTCCCACATCCCTCCCAGGCTCCCACCCAAAAATGAATAACCATTCAATTCCCAAAAATGGAACATCTCTGGTCTCTGTGGTACGTTTCTATATTACTTTTCTCAGAGGAGCAATAAATAAATACACGTTTTGACTGCTAAACTTCCGTGGAGTCCTTGTTTGGAGGCAACACAGTGTCTTAACATTGTTCAGAGTGGCTTCTGAGAATTTCAGCAGTTTCTTCTTTATTACATTCATGTCCTGGAGAAGGGAGAGGTGGAAATGGGCTTCAACCCAATACTGAACCACCCTCTCTGGCCACTAGCACATGTGAGACCTTAGCACTGCACATTCTCTGTGGCTAACCAGAGTTAGCATCTCTCTGTTTTCACACCCTTCACAGCAACTTGGCTTAGTTGTCCTGGGAGGTGCTAACAAAATATAAAAAAGCAAAGAGCTGAGCCATCATCCATTCAATCATTATCCATTCTGGACGAATCTCACTCCTCTTGCTCTCGGCCCGTGTCCCCCCACCCTTCTCAACAGTCCTCAATCAGGTCCTCTCAGCAGCTGACGGTGCTAGGCTGCTGTTTGCTGACAAAGTCCGAGATGAAGTCAAACTCGTTCTGGCCCAGGAAGAGTTCGGGCAGCTCCTGGACCCGGTCCAAGCCCAGCTCCATGACCAGCGAGGTCAGCACCTCCTCGTCGATCATATCGGCATCCATGCCGTTGAGCGCCAGTGCCGGCCCAGCCATGTGCTGCATGTTGGCCAGCTGGGCCGGGTTCATGCGGTACTGGACTGCCTGGCCCATATGGTTCCCGCCCATCATACCCAGCGGGTGTCCGTGGTACTGCGTGTTGAGTTTCTGCAGCTGCATGCTGGCCATGAGCTGCTGGGACGTTAGCCCTCCGTTCATGAATTGTTGTTGCTGCTGCTGCTGCTGTTGTTGTTGTTGTTGCTGCTGCTGCTGCTGCTGCTGCTGTGGATGTGGGACTTGTTGCTGCTGCTGGTGCTGCTGTGGATGCATGTGATGTTGCTGCTGCTGCTGGGGGTGATGCTGCTGCTGCTGGCTACTGTACATCATGTTCCCAGAGGTCATCTGGTGATGACCCATCTGGCCGCCACCGTTCATGGCCACCATGCCCTGCCGCTGTCTCATGGCGGCCTCCATGTTGGCCTGGGCCTGCCCACCGTAGTGCATCATCTGGCCGTTGTGCATGGGCCGCATGCCCGGTTGGTTGCCGTGCTGCTGGTGGCCCGCCTGCAGGCCGCCGTTCATGCCCATGCGGTAACCGTGGAGACCACCGACCGCTGAGCCATGGTTCATGGGCATCATCAGATGGTCAGCCATGCCTCCTGTCTGGGGAGCACAGAGGGGACACTGTTATGATAGGGTGCAGTTTTTTCCCCAACAATGCGCCGGGAACATTTGTTTTGGTCACAACGCAGATAGCTGGTCCAAGAACAGCTTGTGGAGTCAACACTGACATGCCATGGACATGTTTGGCTGTGCTTTTTAGAGCGTACCAGCATGAGCCATCATTAGATGGATGACAATGGTGTTTATGTTGCCCTTGCTGTGCGTGTATGAGGTGGGCAGTGGTGCCAGAGATTTCATTGCTACAGTGCAATCCAGTATGATAATCCACACAAATTCACTTCTAACAAACTGCCTTTCATCCGTAGGGGGGGGGGGGAACCGAGTGTAGCTTAATCTAATGTTAAAACGACATTTCTAGTCAAATCACCGCGGACGCTTCCTGAGAAAGAAAAAAAATCTGCAAGGCAGGCTAGTGTCGCCTTTTTGACGAACACTGGAAAGCCTTGTCTTGTGCTCGGTATTGCTAAAATTGCCGTTCTTTGAGCCAAGGAATGAAAACAGAGGCTGAAATGTAGGTAATGGCCATATTCTATCTACCATGTTAGTGTAGTCGGCAATAATTAGCCGATTATTTTTACGTAGGCTACGACCGGTAAACGGGCAGAGAAAAGACACAATCGTGCAGCACACAATGAATGCATCAGTGATTCTTTAAATCCCTTCTGTCAACTGGTAGAAAAAATATCCACTGTCGGTTTTACGCACGCAAGGTTACAACAAAGAAGCGATACATTGACATCATGCAACATCTCTCTCTCTAAGAGCTGAATCACCACATTTCTCACACAAGGTGTGCGAATTCAACAGCAAAATGATTCGCATTCATCTGTCGTCGTTGGTGTCGTTTTCGTAAACGTAATTAAACTACCCGTAATATCGTAGCGATTATAGCGATCAGCCTTTTTTCATTCCCGAGATTTAAACAAGGGAATGCAAACAATGGAGCAGCAGCTAGCCCGGGAGACCACCACAAACGCAGGGAGCCCCTCGTATTTCTCCAACGAATAAACCCGACAAAAAATCACTTACCCGTGTCCGCTATGTTCACAAAGTTGCGCGACTTTGCTACAGCTATACGTCTTTTAGTAGTTTTGCTATGCAAGGCGAGGCTGCTCCGGATTACAATGTATATTCCACAGGGTTACGCTTCATGCTCAAGCAGGGGACGGTGCACAAAGACTGCCGCATCAGATCTTGAAACGACTGCCTATTTTCTGGGTCAACTCAGGGATTATGTACATCTAAAAAGCTCTGAGGAAACCAGTGGGGGAGAGGTGGAGCCACGGCCCTGCCTCTCCTTTGTTCCTATTGGCCCTACTTAATATAATTGTGCAGGGGCGTAAAAAAGGCTGTGGAGAACTGTGACACACTAGCCAATTTAAATATCCTCCACCCCACCGTCTCTTCTTTAAAGAATGTTTGGACATGTGATTTGCCCTTTTCAGTAACTAGTCTGTTGATAATGTGTTAATGTGTTTGCAAAACACAAGGGCAACCGAAAGCACAATCAGTATCTGTGCTTTTATAGATAGATAGATAGATAGATAGATAGATAGATAGATAGATAGATAGATAGATAGATAGATAGATAGATAGATAGATAGATAGATAGATAGATAGATAGATAGATAGATAGATATTTTGATTCATTGTGTGTGTCAGTGTCCATGTACATTAGATTAATTGAATACACAGGAACAAGCCCTATAGGACTTGTGTTATCCTTTTAGCATTATTGCGTAATTGTACCAATGTAGTAGTGTGTATAATCAATCAAATGAGAAGCATGTGCTACTGTGCTGCTGTGCACCCATGTCTACGTGTATATGTGTGTGTGTGTGTGTGTGTGCGTGCGTGCAATATGTGGTTGTCACCAAACTTGTTCACATGTGCCCACTCATCTTCATGTTATGTGTAGGATGTGCATGCAAGTGAGTTACCCACTGGTTTGTGTGTGTGCGTGCGTGCATGCATGCGTGCGTGCGTGCGTGCACGCGCCTCATCTCCAGGATCACTGTTGGTCCATGTGACCCACCAGACTGCTGTGCATTTGCCTGAGAGAGAGAGAGGGAGCAGAGAGGAGGGGGAGGGAGCGCACTGGAATGCCTGTGTGCTATTCTAGGCCACACTGGCTGCAGTGGCACTGGAGCTACAATTGAAAGTGTGCATGTGAGTGTTTGTCTGTTTCTATGTATGCAAGCTTGATTGCAAGTGTCTGTGTGTGTGTGTGTGTGTGTGTGTGTGTGTGTGTGTGTGTGTGTGTGTGTGTGTGTGTGTGTGTGTGTGTGTGTGTGTGTGTGTGTGTGTGTACTTGTGAGGGCCAAATGTCCACCCAAGCATAGGCTATACTATAGCCTATGCTAGTATAAGATGAGAAGTAGACAAGTATGAGGACAGTTTTCCTCGTCCTAATCACAACAGAAATGGATGTTTTATGGTCAAACAAATGCTTTTTAGAGAAAGGGCTTATAATTAGGAAAATATTGAGATTGGGGTTAAGATGTGCTTGCTGTGTTTTGTTGTTTCAATGTTATGCTATCTATATGCTGCTGCATTGTCTGTAAGGAAGCCAAATCAAAATAAGTTTTACTCTTATGTACCTGTACACAAGATGTAACAATAAAGTACAGGTTACCTTGAACCTTGAACATTGAGATTTGGCATTTAGAGCCTGATCAAATAAAACGCAAGCTTACTATATGTGTCTCAGACTCACAGTACAAGGTAAAACTGCCATCCTAAAATGTTTGTCCTCAGAAGTATAGTACTGCAAACATGTATGCATGTTTGTCTGTTCCCTTTTGCGGATGCACGTGTCTCTGATTGCCTACTTCAGGGCAAAGGACCTCTTGTCTGCAATTGCAAATGAATGGAGCCACTTTGCCAGAGCGGAGCTAATCTATTGTCCAGGGAGCTCATCTGTAAATGGACAACGGTTGGCAAGAGGGGGCTTGTCATTGTTCGACATTGTGTGGTCAACTCTAAGCCAGTGTTAATAAGTCAGCCCCAGGTGTGTCCACTTTCTGAGAAACTGGCCGAGCCAGTCGGTCCAACCAAAACACACAATCAGCAGCATAGCCTACATCTTTATTGACTCTGATGGGGAACTCACTTGGTGGAGCAGCAACTGAGTACAAGGTCACTTATCTGTGCCACAGCTTGAACCAGACGTGCATTTAAAAGTGCATAGAAACTGTGTTTATTTTTCATTCCGGGGGCCAAATGCTCCTTAATGGCCTCATTTGCATGAGAATGACTGAGCAAACGTGTTTGAGCCCATAAGAACTCACCGATCAAGATTGGCTCTCTTGTTGTAGACCCAAGCGGTATTTGCATGGAATCCTAATCAGCCTTGATTGTGGTGGCAGATATGTGTCCATTCATTATCTGTGTATGTATTCATATACTGCTTGTTGGGGCTTGTAATGCCTGAATGTTAATATAATCCATAACCATAAAATGACCACGTTGAACCCTGGAATAGCTACTCTGTCCTTCCTACCCCCTGTCCCGGTGTCCTTGAGCAGGGGTTCTCGACCATTTTCTGGCCACAGATCCCCATTTGATTAGATTTTGGACACCCTAAGAGAAGATTTGTGTTCAAATGTTGTTACGATTATTCTGAAATTCAAAAATTGTCAAGTTAGTGAAAAGCATGAAATAATAAAGTTGTAAAAATGATGTTTTGATGCTATAGTCTGACCCAGACTCCACTTTGAGAACCACTATCTGTAGGCTACTACTCCAAGGAGGCCGCGGTGCTGACAGGCCTTCTGCTGCGACCTCACAAGATCAATTCACGAATGAGTGTCTCGCGGTTATGTGTGAAGAAAGTCATGGAAACAGTGTTTAATATGGTGCTTCATTGAAGTGTTCCAAAATGTTATACAGAGGGTGCATTCAAGTTCCATCCCTTTCAAGCTGCCTCTTCGGTTTGTGCATTTCACTGGTTCAACCTGCACTATTTGCTAAACTGGCTACAGTCTAAGGGTTGGGGGAGGGGCATCGAAACACCTTGCCTTTAGCCATTTATTGATTTTCTCTGTGTGTGTGTGTGTGTGTGTGTGTGTGTGTGTGTGTGTGCGTGCGTGCGTGCGTGCGTGCGTGCGTGCGTGCGTGCGTGCACGCGCATGTGCTCTCGTGTGTGGTTTTGTAAGAAGACAGAGACAGACTAGAGAGTATGTGTTACGTGTGTACTGTATGTGTGTCACACAGATAGAGAGAGATAGAGAGAGAGAGAGAGAGAGAGAGAGAGAGAGAGACAGAGACAGAGACAGAGACAGAGACAGACAGGCAGGCAGGCAGGCAGGCAGGCAGGCAGGCAGGCAGACAGACAGACAGACAGACAGACAGACAGACAGACAGACAGACAGACAGACAGACAGACAGACAGACAGACAGACAGACAGACAGACAGACAGACAGACAGACAGACAGACAGACAGACACAGAGCTCATGTGAGTGTGTTCAATAAGCTGCAAAGTACTGTTTCTGGTCACATGTCGGACACACCCCTGGTGCCGCACGTTGTCAACCCCACAGCGATAATGCTGCTGTTGCAGCTCTCTGGGCACGAGGAATTCCATGTCACGCTCCCAACAGACAGCACCAGAACTTTGGCCTTGTTTGGATAATTTATGGCTGATTGAAACATCCACGGAGCTTGAGGACTTCCCAGCCCCGAGCATTTAGAGTCGAGTGCAGTAAAAAAAAAAATCTATCATGTGATTGTGTGTATTTGAGCCTTGTTTACGCATAGTGCTGGATCAGGATGCTGTTATGACACTGGGAATGGGTTTGTTTGTTCATGCATTGTGGCTACTGTATAGGTGTGTACTGCCGCCCATTGTTGATGGTGTTTTTTTGTTACTGTGTTTTCCTCCTTAGACCCTAGTATTTCTTTGCCACTGCCCTTGCTGTATCAGGTTAGGTTATCTATCTATCTATCTATCTATCTATCTATCTATCTATCTATCTATCTATCTATCTATCTATCTATCTATCTATCTATCTATCTATCTATCTATCTATCTATCTATCTATCTATCTATCTGTAATGTGTCTAATGTACAAATGCATTTGTAAATGAGTTAGTACATTTAGGAGTTAAATTAGCATGGATGAATTGACTGTGCAGTGTGCACTTCATTTCAGCTGGTGTGCTGTGTGTTGACATAATGGTGGCTATCACACACTGCATGCGGCCTCCAGAGTATGTCGTGTTGACGGGCTGGATGATTCCAGCAGTGACTGTGTCCCGGAATGCGGTTTCGCTGCTCTGTTATTGTTGGCACTCCAGGTATTGGAAGGACATTGTTTTCCTGTCTTGGGAATGCAGGCGTTCGCTGAGCCTCAGCAGTCACATCACATCACACCACTTCTGGCCAAATAAAGAAGGGGAAGGGTCCAAAACAACTCGAATGGTGGTTATTTGTCCTCACATTGCTATGTAGTGGGCTAAAGCTATAGTGGCACCGTTAAGTAAGACAAGAAAGGATGTTCATGCTAACAATGCTTCTATGGAGTATAAACTAGAAAAAGTGCCCCTCGGGGCACAGGTCTCCACCAGGGCAGGTCAGGTTGTGGCCTCCTGGTGGCGCTATAATAGGCCAATGTGAAAAGGGTGACATTTCTTCTTCTTCTTCCTTGGATGGCAATTGGATGATTTGAGGCATTTTGTTCCAAAAATGTGTTTTGCAAAACTCCACCTTTTGTTGCGCTATAACAGGCCAATGTGAAAAGGGTGACATTTCTTCTTCTTCTTCCTTGGATGGCAATTGGATGATTTGAGGCATTTTGTTCCAAAAATGTGTTTTGCAAAACTCCACCTTTTGTTGCGCTATAACAGGCCAATGTGAAAAGGGTGGGATATATTCCTCAGCGTAGTAGGAAAGTCTGTGAAAGATTTGACGTAAATTGCATGCTCCGTTCATGATTTGAGGCTTTTTGTTAAAAACGGGACAATCCTGCAAACTTTGAAAGCCAATGTTAGCCAATTAGGATGGAATCTGAAATATCGGACAGATCCGTCTTGAACACATTACTATAGAGATAGTGTTTAACAATTTGCGGGATTTTTGGACAGAATCTGGAGGATTAATATAAAAAAATGTGTTTTTCAAAAGTCGGCCTCCTGGTGGCGCTATAACAGGCTGTTCTGGAAAATTTGGGGCAGAGGTTCATCGTTTGCATCCAGGGAGTGTGTGTGCAAAATTTGGCATCGACCAGGTTAACGGTGCCGGAGATTAGCTGGTATCAGACATACGGGCGGACACACACACACACACACACACACACACACACACAGTTATATTATATATCATAGTTATAAAGCTTGGTGCGAACGACCCTTTAGACATGAACAGCAAAACATGCTTATGGTGGTGGTGCACTAGGTAGCAATTAGTTGAATGTAAAAGTCCAAAATACGTCCACTGTTGTGTTGCTTAGCTAGCAAGGCATGCAGAGTTAAGCCTACATTATGTGTAAAAACACAAAAACATTTTAATTGTTGGCTTCCTAGTAACCTATAGCATGGGCCTATATGAAAACACTAAACAAATGGACTAAGGGTGTTGTTTTGCTGTGACCAACTCTGTATCACTCACCCTAAATTCCTCTTTGCCGGTAAAAACAAGGCACTGTTTTGTGTGGACATCTGACCTTATCTGCCCTAAAAATGTCAACATTTGTCACTGGCTATGTGTGTTTGATTGTTCAGGATGGTTACAACAGTGATTATTCGTTAAAGTTGATACACTATCAACATATACCGTATAGGCCTATATACCAATCATATAACACTTGTGCAGTCATCTCTGTTTTGGTTATGTAGGACAGATTTGTCTCCCAGTTCTAATATTAGTCCCCTGGGACTCGCATACCAGTCCAATCTTGTGTTAAAATAGCAGATGCTGTGGACCAGAACCAGCTATGTGTCAGTCAGTCAGTCAGTGAGTCATGGGAAGTCAAAGGAAAATAATCATGTTTATGATGTGTAGACCATGGGTCATTCACTGTCTACGTGTCACAAGACACATAGCAGTGTGTGTGTGTTTGCCTACAAGTCATTTGACCAATTCAGAATTAATGCGGTTGTAACTTAAAGACTTGTTAAGCACATGATTATGTTATGTACCACAAAGAGCTCTTGGAGTATTGTGTGAAGTCATTTGAAGTAATAATTTTCTAAAAACAATATTTATTTGTGAAGGAGACATGAAAACATTACCTGACATACATAGACATTTTCTAGAATATAGACCCAGTGTGTGTGTGTCCTTAATCTTCAAAACATTTGTCTGAATGTTGTGCTAACAAGAAATTGTGCTAACAAGAACTTGTTTTGTGTGCTTGAATTCTTATTATTTTCCTCAAAAAGAGGATCACACTTATTGCCGGATACTAATTGGTTTTGTATAATTCAGCATGACAGGCTGAATTTCTTCCAACACTTCGCATTGAAATGAAAGGTGTTTTGTTTATTTAAAACAAAGGATCTCCGCTCGCAATAAAATAGCAGTTTCAGACAGAAGAAAAGAGTACCTTTCACATTCAAATCCATTCAATAACAGTGCAATTTGCATTGGCACTATAGGTTCTCTCACAAGCTCTCTGTGTGTCCAACTCATACCCCCACCCCCCGCTCCCCGCTCCCCTCCCCCAGTTCAGTAATGCCAGTGTTCATGTTCCACAGGCTGGGCTAGGGGTGAGTTACCCCATGTTTACAGTACGGTGGGGGGGATTAGGAGAACAGCCTGCAAACTATGACCCCCAACGCTGTGGAGCTAATCAACTGCTAGTGGAAAACTGATCTGGGAACGTCCAAGTCATCTTTAATCTATCGGTCCATCTATCCGCACGTCCGCTTGTCGTTGAGCTTGGGCCGGTCATCTCTTAGTTAATCCTACCCCCATGTTTCTAATGCGTGGTTAGCATTGTACAGAGCTCTGTGGCTGTAGATCTATGGTGTTGAGATTGCCATATGTTCTGATCTGGAAAAAATATGCTTCCATGTGTAAAAGGAGTGTAGTTCCGGGTCATTGGTCACGTGGCCTTGTTCAAACCTGACTTCAACTGTACACCTGTTCTCGGAAGTAGGGTTTTGAGAATAAGTATGTTAGGCAATTTAGCTAATTTTTGACAAGAATCCCATCGCATTGTAAGGATTATGTAAACCTTATGTTACATCATGTTCTGAGTTTTTGTTTATGTCAGATTTCCACCTGGCCTCCTTACAACAGAAATGATTAAGGTTAAAACAAGGAATCCTCAGACAAATGGAATATTTGATTATAAGCAGAATAGAATAGGAACACTGTATATATTTGCACCTGCTGTATAATTGACTATTTAGGCTACTGTAATAACTAAACGGAATATATAGTACCTTTTTATGAACAACAACTCTTATTTCTAATTTCTTTGTTTATTGTCTCCACCAGGCCGAAGGCATGGGGAGAGAGTATGTTTTGCACTCCGTCCATGTGTGTGTGTGTGTGTGTGTGTGTGTGTGTGTGTGTGTGTGTGTGTGTGTGTGTGTGTGTGTGTGTGTGTGTGTGTGTGTGTGTGCGTCCGTCCGTCCGTCCGTCCGTCCGTCAGTCCATCCGTCCCCAGCTAATCTCCGGCACCGTTAACCCGGTCGATGCCAAATTTTGCACACACACTCCCTGGATGCCAACGATGAACCTCTGCCCCAAATCTTCCAGAACGGCCTGTTATAGTGCCACCAGGAGGCCGACAAATTTCTTTTATTTTTTATATTACTCCTCCAGATTCTGTCCAAAAATCCTGCAAATCTTTACACACACACTATAGTCATGTGTTCAAGACGGATCTGTCCGATATTTCAGATTCCATCCTAATTGGCTAACATTGGCTTTCAAAGTATGAACGGAGCGTGCAATTTACGTGAATTCTTTCACAGACTTTCCTACTAGGCTGAGGAATATATCCCACCCTTTTCACATTGGCGGCGGCCTGTTATAGCGCCACCAACAGGTGGATTTTTGCAAAACACATTTTTGGAACAAAATGCCTCAAATCATCCAATTGCCATCCAAGGCGTAAGAAGAAATGTCACCCTTTTCACATTGGCCTATTATAGCGCCACCAGGAGGCCACAACCTGACCTGGCCTGGTGGAGACCTGACTCTAGTTTATTAATGTAACTGCACTACTGCAGTCACAGGAAGCTTGCACAAAAGCATTGCACCCACTCCCTTTATATTTGAGTTTGACATAACCCACCTCACCAGTTGTCAAACCAAAAGTCAGTGTGGGTCGGTTGTTGTCAGTGTAATATGCTCCGTCGCTCTCTCTCTCTCTCTCTCTCTCTCTCTCTCTCTCTCTCTCTCTCTATCTCTCTCTCTATCTCTCTCTCTCTCACTCTGTGAGGGAGGGGGAGGATTGTTATTGTTCTGGTAAATGAGAGTCACTCTATAAATACTCTCAAGGCTTCCTTCTCCACATTGGCCACCAATCAAAAGTTGGTGCTGAAGTGGAGCAGCTCAGAGGGGCAATAAGCCTGAGTCAAGGCTAGCTGGGGGAGGGGGAGAGAGCGACTGGCTTGGAGGGGAGGGGGGAGGGTCGACCCTAAAATCTGGTAACTGCCACTCATAGCCCTGGAGGCCACATTGGGGTTGGAGAAGATGGGGGCATGGAGTGAGAGTAGTGGGGAGGGGGTGGGGTAGGGGGGCGGCCGTTTCAAAGCGAAAGAGCTTTCCAATCACCCTCAACAGACACTTCCCCCCCCCCCTCAGCATCTTCTATGAACTCCTGTGAGCTTCCAGTCACAGTCTGAGACAAGTCATTAAACAATGCACTTGACTGTCATGTTTTCATTCACTTCAGTCATCTTTTGTGTCATGTAGAAATTCCCATGAGTTCTCATCTCAGGATGACTTGTAATCACTAGCCCGTGGTTACATTAGTGTGTGCGTTTTATCACACTGTTAAACGTAGCATGCAATGCCACAAGAAAGGTCAAGCTTAAATCAAAACTACACAATCATAGATATTAAATCTAATGCCAACCCAGTGTTCTTGCCAACACTGACGGACATCAGCTACAAACGCACATTTATTTATGGGTCCTGTATGGGTCCTGTAGGTGATCAATCAAATCACTAGTAGCTAAATGGTAGTAGCCAATTTCAACGATCAATAGTGAATTGTCAGAAGAATTGTCAGAAGATAAGTAAATACGCACCCTCGCGAGTGGCTAATAGAAATATAAATTATTTGATTAGATCTGTGGTCTTTTTATGTTCTGATACAACAAGGTTCCTTTAGTCTTTCTGCATTGCAGTACTAAGTACTAAATTCTACGCTTTTCTCTGAGGCAAGGACAATTGCTTATGTGATAATATGTGTGAATCTCCGTTTAAGAATGGAACCTTTCCAGAACAGCCATGTCAACAGGTAAACGCAGCTGACAGTAATGTTATTATTTGCAGGTGTGTTTCGTGTAGGTGTTACTGAATGAAGTTAACTTTAGGAGCTGGCACAAAGTAACACCTGCATGAAAAGACGCCCACAATTAATTACCTTCAGCTGTGTTTACCGGTCAAAAAGGCTGTTGAAACTTGTTAACCACCGTACAAATAAAGATTTGGCCACGTAACCACTGAAAACAGTCCCTCACCACCACAAGGTGAGTGTTAATCATGACACTGAAGAAGACATGATCAGCATTAGCGCCTGCGGGTCCCCTTGTTGCACAATGATGACTACACACAATCTGCACAAATATGACTGTACTTCTCCCCTGTATCATGTAACCCCTCTTGGCTTGGCACCAAGCAACATCAGTCATTTACAGTCAGGAACATAAAGTCAGCATGTGCTTTTCCAGGCAACAACATCCTTCAGTGCTCCCCAGCCTAAGGGATCATCACCGGCGACACAAACACTAATCATGTCCCCGTCGCTGCACTTCCTGCCTCGCAGGAGTCGCAGCCGATGTGACGCTGCTTTCACGCGGTCACCTCAAGGAACAAGCAAGTGAGGCAAATGGGGAGTGGCAAGGCGTGACGTACCAAAACAAAATGGATAACGGGAGGCAGGGCAACCTGTCAAAAAACATGGGCCGTTTTGACAATACGCAGGGAAAAAGGAAGCAGGTTTGAGAGCAGCTAGGAGAGCGATGTGAAGAATGACCTATTAATCATTCATTATCTCCCAGCACTGTTAATGAGGTGACGGCTCTTAAATAATTAGCAATGTGACTGAAACATATTTCCATAGCAGTAGCCTGAGGACAAGGAGGGCATCAGGGACGAACAGAGATGGGAATGTGGGACGCACACACATGCACGCACGCACACACACACACACACACACACACACACACACACACACACACACACACACACACACACACACACACACACACACACATACACACACACACACACACACACACACACACACACACACACACACACACACACACACACAAGCTTAGCAAACAATAACTATCCTGATAGGGGGCTTTGGGAGGTATGGCGGGAGGGAGAGAGAGAGAGAGAGAGAGAGTAAAGAAGGAAGAGGATAGTTGATAATGCTGTATGCAATAATGAGGCAAGATTGGGCCTCAGAGGAAATAACACATTGATAAAGAGTTATGTCTATATGTAGTGGGCGGTAACTTGTTCAACCGAAGGCCAGTCTTTATTATCTGTCTGTCTTGCTTCAAGAGGGCCAGGCCAGAGACTGGGGGCCGGGGTGTTAATGCACAAGTCAATGGCCTGCACCCCAGCCCGCCGTTCGCCCCTTCACCTCGCACGGAACACACAAAAGAGCAGACCAATGAGCCACATTCTTGACATCCTATCCCCCCCAACTCCTACCCCAATTCCCTGACTAGCACCCCTCCCCCAACACCTCGCACCAGCCCAGGCAGGCTAGGGGCTGCTCTTGCTGCTATGCTACGCTAGCTACATGGCTGGCTGTGCACAGTAAAAACCAGAGTGCTCATTTAACTCAGAGAGAGCGTTAAAATGGACAGAGGTTCACTTCTTAAATGAACACTCCAGATTTGACTGTGTGGGTGTTTGGTGAAGGATGGTTTGGATGGTAGGAAGGGAAGGGAGTTGGAGAGACAGGAGAAGAGGGGGGCAGGGATGTTTTCTCTCCAGTCAGCTAATTGACTCACAGATGTCAGAAGGAGCTGTGTGTGCGTGTGTGTGCGTGTGCGTGTGTGTTGAGGGGGGGGGGGGGGGGGGCTAAGGCACCCAATGACACCTTCCCCCTTCTCCACACACACAAACATACACACATGTAGACACAAACACACACACTCATGGCTTCACTGCCCGATATACCCCTCTCTCTGTGTGTGTCGTGCACGTGCACATGCATGCTCTCTCTGTCACACGCGCACACGCGCACACACACACACACACACACACACACACACACACACACACACACACACACACACACACACACACACACACACACACACACACACACACACACACACACACACACACACCCACCTTATGTTTTGACTGTCAGTAAACAGCCCTCCCCTGGCTGTAGGTGGGGCCTTCGCTTGCTTCTCCAAAATAAATCTTAGGGCACACTTAGGGCATAAATATGACAGTGAGTCTCTGAGCGTAGCTCACTCTTTCTTGCAGAAGACAAACAACCCTCTCCTCCTCTATGGACGTGACATTAAGAACCTAGACTGCACGGCATGGGTACAAAAGCAGCTTTCTGTTTACCATTAAGGGACTTTCTCCGGCCGGCATACTAAACTAGGTCCTGTTTTATGGCACACGGGCACAATAATGGTGAGGCAATACAGATGCTGTACAACCTTTGAAATGACCTACATTCAAGCTCAGGTTTTGTATCACGCCATGTTTGCACACTGCAATTCCCACATCTTTGCTTCTACACGCTGCAGAATTCAAATGTGTTCTGCAAGCAGCCTCGACAATGACAGCTCTGCCTCTGCCTTCTCCTTGCATGTGCGTGTGCGTTTCTGGGTGTATATGTGCAAGTCCATTCGCGTGCATGTGTATTCCAGCTAGACTGCTAAACAGCTGAGCCCAAATTGACAGTCAGGGCTGTCATTCCCTTTATTTACCGAATGACTCACTCCGCACAAATCTATTTGGATGCACACTTAGCATTCAGGCAGTTGATCATAACACTTTTGACAGCAGCAGCAGCAAAAAAGAAGCTAAATCTAGAGGGAAACCAGATGGATATTATTATGACGTAAATATATGATAATGTGAAACTAGATTAAATCCAGAACAGACATGCCCATACATTTTATTAAGAATAGCATATTATTTCTACAGGGGCGGAGACAAAATAAATACCCTATACATATACACCCCTCTCCCCCCAGTCATGAAAGATATAATATTGTACATTTCACGACTGAAAATGTACTAAGTATCGCTGTGGGGGAGGGGGTTGGATCTCCGCATTTCCAGCGATAGGCTTTATTCCAGAGAGAGGAGGGCATTCAAGCCAGCAATCATGCGATACCACCAAGTGAACACAAATCATGCATTATTAAGCTCCCCCAACAGCTTTGGGGCCTGGTGAGGTTCCCGGTGGTCTATGTCCAAGCGGTCTTCCCATCATCATCATCCATGCTAATGATGCAGCCGCAACTACTCCCCACAAAACCCAAGGCCCCCCCCCCCCCCACCTACACCCCCCTTCCATACTCCCACACGGAAGCAGACAGCTAGTGGACCATGCCAGGAAACAGCTAGTCCTCCTTCCTGTGTTTTGTGGAAGCCTATCTCTCTTTTACGCCACCACCACTTCTCGCCGTTGAGCAATGTTCTGACGATGAGCACGCGTCTCTGGGCAGATTAACGCATGCACCGGCACACATGCCAGAATGCATGTTGGCAAGCGTGCTAGGCTAGCATGTATTCACATATACACACATGCGCGCACATCTACACCGTCACATTCTCAGCGTTGATGTATCCATTCATACAATCTCTGATTCATCATTTATCCACATGTAAATCAGAGATCGTTCAAATGGACCATTAATTGCAAATGAACAAATGGAAGCAAATGGTCTAGCTGGTCCATTTGTATGTTGTTCAGAGTTATATAAATATGGAGGATCACTGTGTATGGATGGCCATGTGCAAGCTTGCAAACACATACTGTACAGTCATACGCCCTTGCATGCATGTGCGTACGCATGCATATGACTGTGTAACGTGCACTCATGTACCCACACACAGACAGGTCAGTCCGCCTGTCCTCTTCCTGTTTTTCCACTCACCCACACTGTGTTGTCACTGTGGCCAGGAAGCTGTGGGAGAGCTACGCATGACAAAGTCTCTCTTTATTAAATTGGCAAGAGTGTCTGTTGTGCTGTGCTCTGTGTGTGTGTGTGCTCTGTGTGTGTGTGTGTGTGTGTGTGTGTGTGTGTGTGTGTGTGTGTGTGTGTGTGTGTGTGAGTGAGTGAGTGAGTGAGTGAGTGAGTGAGAGAGAGAGAGAGAGAGAGAGAGAGAGAGAGAGAGAGAGAGAGAGAGAGAGAGAGAGAGAGAGAGAGAGAGAGGTGGGGGGTGGGGACCTAAGCCAAAGGCTAGAGGCTTATCCAAGATCCACTCCAGGCTCATCCCTGGATACTGCTGTTTGAAACCCTGAAACAACAGCACAGCACAGAATAGACGCTGCAGATAAAGACAGTATTATTCAGCAACAGGGATCAATTCACGAGATTTTTCCCCTCAATGTTGTTGAATGAGTATTTACGTGCCAATTAACTGACATTCTGTTTCAATGTCAGTAGATTCACAGTCTAAATATTGAAAGTGCTGTATATAATATTATGTTACGGATGACAGTAGTTACAGTACTTAAACAACTATTCTGGTTTACTGCGCCTGAAGATATATATTTTATTTTTATTTTACAGCAATAAACCTTTTCAGAAGTCTATACCTGTCTTTATCTGTAATCGCACGTCATGAACAATAATACTTACAGTCAAATAGTCATTTTGAACTTTACACTGGACTTTGTGTGTATATGCTGATAATCTCATAAACATGTCTGCCAGAACCACATCAAAGTGAGTAAATTATTTTTTGGGGAAAGGTTTTGGAACAGACATTACATCTCCATGGCTTTCAGTCAAAAGTAATAAAGTATCTGAGCCATTTGCTTAGTGGCTTAGCCGCTTCACCGTCAAGCCAGCGATGTTTTAAACAAACAGACTAAAAGATAACATTACAACTTAAGTCAAGAAGAGGCAATCCCTCTGTACAAAGCTTAATGTAATCCTATGCAAAAAATACCATTGTGAGCTTGTAGATCTGATATTTGCAGTGCACAGCATTGGACTGTATAAAACCCATAGCATACCTATTCTGGGGAGAACATTCTGCAAATAAAGTCACAAATAACAAGGCGCCACGTTGCAAAGCATTGTGTGCTTGTAGATCGCCTGTTTTTGGTAACTGAATTTCCCCAGCGGGATAATAAAGGTTATCTATCTATCTATCTATCTATCTATCTATCTATCTATCTATCTATCTATCTATCTATCTATCTATCTATCTATTTATCTATCTATCTATCTATCTATCTATCTATCTATCTATCTATCTATCTATCTATCTATCTATCTATCTATCTATCTATCTATCTATCTATCTATCTATCTATCTATCTATCTATCTATCTATCTATCTATCTATCTATCTATCTATCTATCTATCTAAAGAGATTTGGTGTAGAGGGGAAAAAAGGAGCGTACCAAACATAGAGCCCTGGGGACCCTCGTCAAAATTGTATAGGGTTTAAGTGGTTAAGCATAAGTCAAACATTACAGTTTCAGGCACAAACAGACAGCTGTGTACGGGGCGAGCTTCACGACCATGTGGGTGAGATAAACAGAGGGAGGACAGAGGACAAGATAAGACATTGTGCTCGGCGGTCAGGGAGTACACTCCCCCTCTGCCTCCTCCGTTCTCCCTCGCTCCCTCGCTCCCTCTTATCTGCTGCCTCTGGCTTGACCTCCGCCCTGCCGCGCGGCGTAGGGTGTGGAGGAAGCAGCGTGGGGACAGACTAGAGGACATGCAAGAACATGGGAACGTTATTGGAAGGAGAAGAGGCTCAGAAAGTCACGCAATTAATTATTTGTTGTATTGTTTTTGCTTACCGTCGCTGTCGGGCAGGAAGCCCATATCTCCGTGTTTTTCAACTTTTTTTGTGTTTCAGTAAATTAATGCTCTACTTACAATACAAGAGTGTCGCGCAAGAGTAGTGAAAATATCCTATCTATGTGCCGCATTACCACGCATTGTGGGTTATTTTCACTATTCAAAAAATATATATTAAGACAAACAAGGCAACACAGACAGAACCTCCTCCACAGAACCGGTCCAATGAAACAAATGCTTTTGACATTTTCCCCCCGTTTCCTGCAATACACAGATACTGTGAATTTTTTCATTCGTGTAGGCTACAAGCTTCATCATCCACAAATGTCCCCTGTGGACAGACAACACCCACTTATCGCCTCAACATTCTCTATGAAGCTGTACATCAGTTTGATGTTTACAAGTCTTCACTGCATGACTCTATAGCATGACTATGCCAGAGATAGAGGATCAATGTCCACTGGGGCAAGCCTATGACAGTGACAAACAGCTTTATTGCCATGGGTGCATGTGTTTGGTCCGACAGGCATTAGACTGACACTCTACCCAAAACCCCAAACCTAACCTCACAGGAAGCCACAGGTTAGTTTTGCAGCGGGTTAGTTTGAACCTGCCACGTGTGTCGGGAGCCACGGGTGACTTTGAACCCGGCCACGGGTTAGTTGTAACCGCCTAACCGGCCTTGCATGTCAGGAGCGACGGTGTTGTCGGACTAATGCATGTCGGACTGTTAGTATGTCTAACCAACGTAGGCACCCCTATAGAGCGTCGCAGTCCCGCCCCCTACCAGGGCCCAGGAAATGTTTCTCCGTTCATTTTCCTCATAGACATTTCAAAAAGTATTTATTTAAAGACGTTTACGCCGCGGACAAAGCCAACTCTTGTCGTGACAAATCATGACAACAAACACAATTTTTTGGGCCGAACAATAATTAGAAAGAAGAAAAAAACGGCAGGTTACAACACTTTTTTTGTTGTTTTTCTTCTAATTATTTGTTTGGTCCAAAATATTGTGTTTGTTGTCATGAGTTGTCACGACTCCAGTTGGCTTTGTCCGCGGCGTAACCGTCTTTAAATAAATGCCATTTGAAATGTCTATGGGAAAAATGCATTGGGAATCATTTCCTGGGCCTGGCGTCGTCATGAAAGGGGGGACTGCGACGCTCTATTGCCCCTGTGTAGGACATACCATACATATTGGTTGAGGTGACGATTGACAAGTCAAGTTGATTGACAAGTCAAATTGACACATCAATTTGACAAACGATGTGAAATTAACCATCAACCCTAACATCCCCATTCTGGGTGATGATGGAATCTACAAATGCTTTTTTTGCCGAAGATATGTAGTGTAGAGCGAAACAGTACAGGGCCTAGTACAGAGCCCTGGGGGATTCCAGTCAACTGTGGCTAACGGTGTCATGGTGTGAAACCCCAGTGTGCAGGACTGACAAGCAGTGATAGCCTGGGTGTATAAATATGCTGCGTAGTGTAGCAAAACGCTGTGTATGATGAAGCAGTATTTTAGTGCAAAAGCATTTTGTCCATTCAGTGCAGCAGTACCGTCTGTGATGTGTTGCAGTGGTTCTCAAACCTTTTTTGGGGCTTAAGCCTTCTTTCCCTGATTTCTAAATCCAAGTAGGCCTATATATTCCCTATACCTGACTACAACATTTTTCAGGTGGTTTGCTGCAAGGGAAAATTAATGATAACCCACCTTTTGAAACATAAAACGATAACAAAACAAATGGTTCCAAATAGTGTTTCACATTTGAAATAAAATAGGCAAATAAGTAGCCTATTGTGCTATAGTCAAGGTTTTTTGTTTGTTTTTTGTCGACATACAACAGGCTCGTTTTTAAAAGCAACCTAGTCATCAATGGGAGTCGCCCCCATGCCGCCTAAGCCAATGGGAGCCGCCTAACGGCGCCTAAGCCAATGGGATCCTCCTAAACGCCACTAGCCAATCACGTAGTAGCGACCTAGTCATGATTGGCTGCCTCCTAAGCTATGACACGGGCACAGCGGAAATCTGCAAATCTACAATGGCCAGACCATGAGACCACACTACCATTGACATATATAAACACCCAGACCACTCTACCATTGACATATATAAACACCCAGACCACACTACCATTGACATATATAAACAAACACCGCAGCGGAGCGGACTCAGCGGAGCGGACTCAGCGGAGCGCCTCATAACACCGCCTAATGTTATGAGCAAACTGGAGAGCAGAAAATATGTACAAAGGAGACAGCATTTGTTTCACCTGACAAATATGACTATGTAATATTTCTTGTTTGTTTAATATCTTACAGATCAGCAGCACAAAGGTACTTAATGTTTTTTGTGATTTATTATTAAATCGGCACTATGTAACTTTTTTAATGAATAAAATACATTTTTGTCCATGGTAGAGTGTGTTATACTATAGTAAGACGCCTGAGGGCGAGAAGCGACCTCGCCCTAAAGGGATGACAGCAGACTGCTGGGCGAGCGCTGGCGCTTTGGCATGGGGGTCAGATCAACATATGGAATGAATTATGTACTGGCCATATATGGAGCGTGTCTTGAGTGTACAGGGTTTGATGAGGTCAGATCAACATATGGAATGTCAGAACAGGTCAGCTCCATATATGTTGATCTGTCGGTGGCAGCGGTGGCAGTGTCTTGAGTGTACAGGGTTTGATGAGGGCCAGGCGTGGCTGCACTAATAACTTTGGGGCAGGCCCGTCTAGAGTTAAAATGCACAGGTATCAGTCAAAAGGGAGACATCAAAGAGGAAGGATGGATGGGAAGGATCAACATATGGAATGTCAGAACAGGACAGCTCCATATATGGAGGGTTTGAGGTGAGATGCAGAGTTGCTGGCCAATATTGATGACATCAGGGATCTCCATATATGGGCTTAATATTGATGACATCACGTGATGTCATGAGGCTTGAACCATATATGGGGCGTAACCAATTGACTGAGGGGAAATGCACGATTTCATAGTTAACTGCGACCTGCGGTCGCAATAACTCATACAATTGGGGTGGTTGAGATTTTGTCTCCATGCTCTTCTATTGAGAGATTTAGATCATGTCAAAGGTCAGATCTCACCTAGATACATGATCTGACACGAATTTTGACCTGATGGTCAAGATTCAATTTAACCCCTGAACAAGCCGGGCCGGTTCTATTCAATGTTAAATATGTCAGCACTTGCACAGAAAACCGGCTTCAAATCCAGAGCAGAAGAGTAACAGTCAAATCTACTTACCCGTACCCCTAGGGGCACGTGTTCAAATTCTCCCCGGCTGAGGATGGTGATCTCTGTCTGTCGCTACACTAGCAACTCCTACAGGTTAGTCAGGTTGACCTGTTCAGCGGGCTACAGAACTGAGAAGAATAGTGTGTTTTCTCTGAATCCATTACGTCTTCCCAGCGAAACTATTGGCATAGGATGGAGACACATGGTTGTCTGTGCCAGTGTGCTCACAGACCAATTGTAAGAGTTAGCAATGGCATGGGGGACTAAACTAGAATATACAAGGAATCAGGAATTGGCACAACATCTGAAATTGGGAGACAACTAAAAGGGGGGGGAGGTGTATATAAATAACCTCATGCCATGCCTCCGAAATACATCTTAAACTCACTCCAGAGAACAAATTTTCACCTGCACACATTATCATACATTGTGGAAATCATGCTATCGTGTGCAAAAAATAGTTGCTTGGACATCATTTCAGTTAACATTTGGACAGGGCTCAAGCAGTGAAAACGGTGATATGAGGTCAGTTTTTACCATTTCTGCCAAGGTGATACTGTAAGTGTTCTGATACGCTATAGTCAGCGCTGGTAGCTGTTTCCTTTGTTGTCAGAAGTGGCTTAAAGATGCAGTGCCATGACTTTTGTACATTTAGCCTACACTATTGTAGAGGCGTGAATCTTTTCTACGTCCGAGCATAGACATGGTAACCCCCCGTCTGCCTCTGATTGGCCTACCGACACTGCCCGTCTTGACTGAGATGCGAGGTTACTCCGTGGTGGGAATTGGGAAATAATACAAGAGAATGACAGCAACAGCGACAGAATGTATTGTAACTTTAATTTTTGTAGAAGAGGCAAACTAATATTGTTTATGCCGTTTGCTTTGATTGAATAATTGATCGAACACATACGGTGTACTTTGGGTGTGTTCTAAATAAAGTGTTAGTGTTGATTATCGTGTATTAATCTAATTATAGTAAACTAATACTATTATACTAAAAAAGATAATCAAGGAAAAAGAGATCTTACAGTACAATGTTTCAAGTTTACAAATAAATGACACAATAATCAACACACTTTATTTAGAACACACAATCACCATCAAAGCAAATGGCATAAACAATATTAGTTTGCAAAAAATAAAAGTTACGCACATGCCAAGCTGTCATTCTCTTGTATTATATCGTACTTGTCTTGTATTATTTCCCAGTACGACGGAGTAACCTCGCAACTATCCAGCATGTATCTTCCACCTCGGAGGAAAGTCTGTTGCGGCCGGCAGTGTCGGGAGGCCAATCAGAGGCAGGCGGGGCATTACCATGTCTATGCTCGGACGTAGAAAAGATTCACGCATTGTAGAGTGGTTGGTGGTTGCATATAGACAATACTTTCAGCGACTGGGTAAATAACATCTGTTAATCGCTTGGACCCTATAGTGTCCCTGTTCTAGGACAAACTAGCATATCTACAAGCTGATGCGTTGCAACGCATTGCGAGTTTGTGGATATATATTTGTCAAATACATTTGATGTAGAGGGAAAAAGTAGGGGGTCTAATATAGACCCCTGGGGGACTCTAGTCAACAGGTTTTAAGTGAGATATTTGATACTGTTGTCTTGTTATCTGATGTTTTACTTTGTTTCTTCTCTTTTCTCATGATTATATTTTGTAACTGCAAATCATTGTGACTTGTATAGAAGGCCACAATATCAGTTTTTCCATGATGAATCATGAATAATTTTTGTTCTGAAGGATGCATGCTATACTTGACACGAATGGGGGGAGCTACGGGAGGCAGTGTAGGAGATACGTGTTTGAATGGGGGGAGCTACGGGAGGCAGTGTAGGAGATACGTGTTTGCACTGACCACTAGTAATCCACTTCCTCATTCACCTGGAACTGCTCTCATGTGGTTTGTAGCCTAAGCCTGACCTGAATATTCATTTTGTTAATCGCTAGGACATAATATTTCTTTTAATGGTAGCGATTCAGGGCTGGAGCCAGGCTATTGTAGCCTACTATAGTGCATATTAGCAGTGGTTACACTCAAATTCACTCAATTAATTCTTCCCATAGAGATTTCCCCCAAAGAATATATCAATTATTTTAAGCTTAAAATCAAGCCATCCAAGGTCCTGGTGAATCATGACCATAAAACAATTCATTCTGTGGAAGAAAAAACTACTAAAATTGAAAACCGCAAAACAACACTTTCCCTCCCATTCACGAGTTACACAAGTTAATTGATTGTAGAACAGCTTCCCTCCCAATAACGAGTTACACAAGTTACGTCTTCATTGTTTAATTCCCATTTTCAGGGGCACTAGCCCCTCCTATATACAGGTTTAATGTTTGTTTTTGGTTCAATGAAGGGAAAATTAACGTCATATTGTCCCTCATTAGTCATTACGTCATATTGTCCCTCATTACGTCATATTGTCTCTTTATTGTTAATGGCATTTAATGTTTGTGTTGGCACCGTTTGTTTTATATCACCATTACATCACCTGATCAACATGAGTTAGACTTTAATATATTAGCGCCCCTCACTTCACACGGGTGTGATTTTCTAAGACTTACAGGGTTTCAGGGTTAGGTGACGCATTTTGATGATGTCATCGGAAAAACATCTGTCACACTGGCATGCAAAGGGTTCTGGGACATTGAGGCCCAATGCATTCCAATGGCGGCGGTGGTGCGCAGCAGGCACGTAATGCGTTCCTACTCCGCTCTGTGTTGTTGATCGCCACTTTGGATTATTTCTCAACACTACGACAAAGGATCACACCATTTTAAAGCGGATTGTCATGAAAAGGTGATGTCGCACGTTCATTCTTCAAAGGTTAGTGAAATCCAGGCAGTCAACGTGGCATTGCTATTTAATTAATTCCACAGTGTAAAAATATATTCAATTAAATATTCAATTTTTAATTTTGAGTGAATTTGAATGGAACCACAAAGTGTCCGCCACTGCTATTCCCTATTGTTTTGGAATGATCCAGTCATTATTAACCAACTAGAGCGGTGCCCGTTGGGCACTGGCCTACTTGGCAGTGTTGTTTTTGGCAGCAAAATTTGATTTTAGTTTTAGTCACATTTTAGTCACCTGGAATGTTTTAGTGTTAGAGTCTAGTTTTAGTCGACTAAATGTCATGAGATTTTAGTCGACTAAATCTACGGTTGATTTAGTCGACTAAAATATATTTCGGCAGGCCTTATGCCATCGTAATGGCTTGCTTATTTTACGCTTGCGCAACGCGGTGTGCACTAGTCCCTTCCTAACATTTTAGTCTAGTTTTTATTTATTGATGAAATTGTCGATATATTTAATCTTAGTATTAGTCATCATAGCTTAGTTTTCATTTAGTTTCTATTTATTTTTTGTCAGTGAAAAAAGGTAGTCGTTTAGTTTTTTGTCGACGAAATCAACACTGCTACTTGAAACGATGCAAGTTGGAAATGCATGCCCCACCCCCCACCCAGTTATTGTCTCCACCAGGCCGAAGGCATGAGGAGAGAGTATGTTTTGCACTCCGTCCGTGTGTGTGTGTGTGTGTGTGTGAGTCCGTGTGTCCGTCCGTCCGTCCGTCCGTCTGTGTACAGCTAATCTCCGGCACCATTAACCTGGTCGATGCCAAAATGCCCCAAATGTTCCAGAACGGCCTGTTATAGTGCCACGAGGCCGACGTTTTGAAAAACACATTGTTTGAATCCTGCAGATTCTGTCCAAAAATCCCACAAATCGTTACACACTATCTCTAAAGTCATGCAAGACGGATCTGTCCGATATTTCATATTCCATACTAATTGGCTAACATTGGCTTTCAAAGTTTGCAGGATTGGCCCGTTTTGAACAAAAAGCCTCAAATCATGAACGCAGCGTGCAATTTACGTGAAATCTCTCACGGATTTTCCTACTAGGCTGAGGAATATATCCCACCCTTTTCACATTGGCCTGTTATAGCGCCATCAACAGGTGGATTTTTGCAAAACACATTTTTGGAACAAAATGCCTCAAATCATCAAATTGCCATCCAAGGCGTAAGAAGAAATGGCACCATTTTCACATTGGCATATTATAGTTGTTCCGTGCTAGTTCTGGACAACGGTGGGTCCAACGGACTCAACACCGGGCACCGACCGACTCGACACCGAACACTGCACTCCCTGTGGTGGTGTGGAACGTGTGTCGAATTTGAAGTTGGTGGGGCGAACGGTTCTCTAGGTATGTGGAAGACAGACATGCAGAGATGTTAATTGGAGTTTCAGTATGCTAAACCTGACCACATCTGACCAGTGCTTTGTACTGTTGAATGGCTCATTTCTCTCAGCTCATAACTTTCATACCACAAGAGGTAAATGTTCAAAACAGTCTCTGGCTCTGCCGTCTCATCACCATCGTTTTATCTCCTTCGCCCAAAAAAACTATCCACTCAAGTTTGTTTTTCACTGATTTTGCTCTTGAAAGTTGAAACAAACAGGCAACACAGCTCGCACAGATGGTAGAGTAAAGGTGCAATGAACTCGACTGAACTTGAAGTCGAGCAAGAATGTACAAGACTTAAAAAAATAGACTCCTGACGTATCAGGATCATGTACCTCCAAAAATACTCGTGTCAATGTCAATTAGAAATGTAGTCATAAGAATGTCGAAAGCTAATTTTTGCAGCTGTCTTAGTTACATCAGCATTGTTGTTGAATGAAGCAGAGAAGTGTTGAACAAGATTTCTATTTCCATTTGGCAAAGGAGACAGACAGCTAGGCATAGAAGTGCTTTGGTGAGTCTACAAGTGGGCGGTGAAAAAGTCAAATCCAGTATGTGCAATGAACAGTTGGATGTGTCCACAGAAATAATATAGCTTCTAAGGGCCTGACACACTTAAAGCGTCAGGCGCTCACGTCATCAAATGCACCCATTGTTTACAACGGCTGTAGCCACTCCGGAGGCGTCAAGTGGGCGCGTCAAAACCTTTTGACGTCTCTTTCAGAGCTTGCTTCTATTTTGGAACGTTGACGCTTAGCACGGAACATCCAAAATGAGATGGAGGAATGCAGAAAGGTATTTAAAACTAGTCTTGCAGTGTATCTTTGTGTTCACTTGTTTGACTGTTCTAGAAACAAAAATGTGTAAATTAAATAGAATAGTCTGTGAGCGGGACTCGTGACATGTGTCCCTGAAGCTCGCGTCAATGGCGGGAAGGATGCAAGTTGGGAATGCATGCCCCACCCGTACTTGTGCTTGTCAGAGTACCCATTGTACCCATTCTGATGGGTGCATACAACATATAACCCATCAGAATATGGGTAAATATGGAGATACAGGGTTCAATGCTGTCGCCAGAAACTGCCAACACAAATGGTGCACAATGCCACTTATATTGGTGAAGTGGTACAAACGTGACGCAAAGCTCAGCCAATCAGTGAAGCTGTTGTGTCCGGTTGGCCAATCAGGGATACCGGTGTCGTCGTCCCCGCTCCCCAAACACGTTTGAATTCACCTTTAGCTAAGCCCCGCTCTCTCCCACTTAGACATTCCCACTTAGACACTTTCCAGCCGAGGTTGATTCATTCCAATGTAAATATCATGGATTTTACACATTAAATAGGCTACTGGTTCATTTTTGAAGAAAAAAAAATATGTGCGTGACATTTCTTTTTTTAAATAATGTTTTATCATATAGGAAAACTGTTGGTGGAGAGGTTTTGTCTAACCCATGTTATGCTTAGCTGTGATTGGACCATAGCAGTTTGGCACGCACGCACGCACGCACGCACGCACGCACGCACGCACGCACGCACGCACGCACGCACGCACGCACGCACACACACACACACACACACACACACACACACACACACACACACACACACACACACACACACACACACACACACACACACACACACACGTGACACGCCCCACACGCCCCCCACACACACACACACTTTGTAAATGTATAGATATAGATTACAGAAAAGAAGGCAAAGCATAATAGGTCCCGTCCCCTTAAGTAAATTGCCACTATAAAGCTGCCACGGCTCCATCACTGCCTCCACACAGCAGTAACAAATGAATGAGCCTGTCAACAGGGTGAGTGTTGCATCTGGAACCACCTGCTCAGTGCTGGAACAGCACCAGGCCCTTCCAGGACCTCCCAGCACACATCCCCTGCTGCTACATCAATGCTTCTCAAACCTGGGTGGGTGGGGTGTTTTTTGTTGATTTTTTGCTTTTGTTGTAGTCCTGTCTTTGTATTTTGTATCACTGTGGAAAAAAAAGAAAAGACTTATTTTCAAAAATAGCAGATGCTCGCTGTTACCTTGTAGATCTGCTATTTTTTGAATAGCCAACATATAAATGGATAAAGTGGTTAAAATGATTGTGATGCTGTGATGCTGTGAACTACTTCCCCTTGGACTGTGTCTGCCATCCCTTCGATGACCATGTATGGAGGTCCTGATGTCAACATATATGGGCATTGGGCATGCCCCGTTTTGTGGCTATATATAAAGCTAACTGTTTGGTTTGGACCTGATGCCATAACGACACATTGAAGTTAGACGACACACTCCATATGTGGGCGTATAGCTGCGTCGGGAACCCCTTATATGGTTAATGCTGAGTCATGGTGACGACGTGGGCTGCCCACCAGTCCGTTAACCCTTATGCCAATTTTAATATAGGACAATGGCTTGTCACTAGTTGCGTTTGTAGGTCGCCGTTTACTGCATATCCCTTCACTCAGTCAGGGCGTTGTGTCACGCCTCATGTCACGCCTCCATATATGGTCACGCCACGTGACACGTCACGCCACCATATATGGCTAGATCTACCTAGATCACCTAGATCTACATATATGGAGCCGGCCAGAAACTCATTCCATTATGTTGATCCTTCCCACCTGTCCTTCCTCTTCCATGTCTCCCTTTTGACTGATACCTGTCCATTCAAACTCTAGACGAGCCCGTCCCAAAAGTTATTAGTAGAGTTCTCAACAGGCCCGAGAATTAAGGCCCGGCCCTATCTGTAGTACCTGGGCTCTCATCAAACCCTGTACACTCAAGACACTGCCCCCGCTGCCGCCCTTAGATCTCCATATATGGAGCTGACCTGTTCTGACATTCCTTATGTTGATCTGACCTCATCAAACCCTGTACACTCAAGACACGCTCCATATATGGCCAGTACAGAATTCAGTCCATATGTTGATCTGCCCCACCATGCCAAAGCGCCAGCGCTCGCCCAGCAGTCTGCCATCACCCAGGCGGATGCGTGCGTGCCCCAAAGGGCGAGGTCGCTTCTCGCCCTCAGGGCATCTTACTGGTACTAATGATATATGTTCCAAAATTCCAAGGTATGTGACGTCAACTTGTCTCATGGCACACCATTGTAGCTCGGCACACCTTGTTTGGAACCACAGCCCTAGGCTGTCTCTCCTTGCTTTTCCTACAGTCTACCATCAGGTAGAAAAGGGCTGAGTGGGCTGCGCACACAGTAGTGCAGTCATCATCGTTACCTCCATGCGATAAGAAGCCGGGACACGAACAAAGGGCGTGGTGTACTGGAGGACGACAGTGCTGAAAGGGACATCATTATTTGACTATACAGCCCCACATATGAGCCATGGCACGGGAGAGAGGAGCACAGCTCATTTCCATCTCCTGCCAAAAAGGACAAAGGTGACATTATCATTGAGATGCGAAGGAGTGCCACGGGCTGCCCCAGCTCCTATGGGGATTTCCCAGAGGCTTGTGTGGAATGGGGAAAAACACATGCATGCGCACGTGCGCACGCACACACACACATACACGCGCGCACACGCAAGCGTGCACGCAAACCCGCACGCACACACACACACACACACACACACACACCTATCTGATGGGTTGTTGTTTTGCTTTGCTAATGTTGTTTCTGCAAAGCGTGGCTGGCAAGCACAAGTAATGAATGTCAAAGCTGGAGCACAGGGTCAACGGACATCTCGTGACATCTCTGAGTCATATAAGCAAAACCAGTCAATGAGTAGAAGGACGACACAAAGGAAAGTCAGAACCAAAGTCATTTCTGTAGTGAGGTGCCAGCAAGACGAACACACATTCAAAACACAAATAAAGAGGCGAGGATTCTTTTGGACTAATAACCAAGTACATACTTGAGTACAATTCTCAGGTACTTTTACTTTACTTGAGTATGCAATTTTTTCCACTATACATCTCAGAGGCAAATATTGTACTTACTGATACAGAAAACCTATTAACTGTCTCCTCGGGGTGTGAGCAAGGGCCGGGCTTGTGACAATTAATGTTAGATATCTGCTGTATATTATGAGTCATGTCTCCTGCTGTTCTCTGCCTTGCCTTGTACTGTCTGAAAAATGCTGTATTTTTGAAGTTTGTCAAGCTGTTTTTCTGTTTTTCTTTGGATTTCTTTTATTGTCTCTGTTTTTGTTATGTATTTTTGTTTTCTTGCATTCACATTTATGTTTGATTTCTGTTTCATTGTTCATGTTATTTTTTGAAATAAAAACAAAGTTAAAAAAAAGAAAGAAAACCTATTAACCAATTAAGCCCTAAAATAGCAAATACAAGCTCACCCTTTTCCTTCTTTTTTTGGTACTGTAAGTATATTTTGGTGGTTGGGTTTTTTACCCAAGTAACATTGTTAATAAAGGCCTTTTTAAATTATTGTGATATTGCTTATTTTACTGAATAACCTGAATACACCATCAGAGTACTTCCTCCCCCACTGTCTGGTTGGACGAACCCAGTTTCATAACGCAAATAAAGAGAGGTGATGATTTTTACAGACTGACTTGACAGTTTCAGATTCATGCATTATCGGAAAACAAATGATGATTCTCATGCAAATCACTCCAGTTATCACACCATTCTTACAGTGAATGAATGAGTACTGTGAGTGTGAGACACTACAGCGAGTGTCTACACTGATGAACGGTCCAAACAGTCAAACACTATTCATCATCAAGGCAGACAGGTTGATTGTTCTTACCAAAGGGAGGGAAGGGGGGCAGTTGTGTAACAAAGAAGCACCCTCCTGCAGAGAACATCCTCCTCCATTCTACCGACTTGAAAGGCTAAACAGACTTCTTCTTTCCAAATATGATGGTTTCAAACACTTATAGAGGAGAGCAGCCTTTGTCAGCACTATACAGCGTGACACACCTAGCTTTTGTTCCTTATCACAATAGACATGTAAAAGGCTTTTCATAATCCTCGTGGCTTGAATGGGAAGCCATGGAGATCAATAGACCTCAAGTGCTAAATTGTTTGTTGACCATTGATCGGCCCAGAATCTACAAGTCCGTAATTCAATCCGCCTAATAACAAGCAATTATTGCTTCCCCTCCCGTGCCAAATCCCTGAGTTTGTGTCCCTCTCCTTGCCCGAACTTAAAAATCCATATATCGATGCCTCACGTTTTCATTGGGTGACCTTCACACAAAGGGAGGCTTTGAATGCAAGTGTGTGTGTGTGTGCTCACTGCACCTATATACCTCCTCTCTCTGTGTGTGAGTCTATATATATACAGCATTATATGTACAGTTAAGTGTACTACATGTGCAATTGAACGGAGCACAGAATTAGCTGAACTGATGCAAGAGATCCACGTGAATCAGTGTGGCTTGTCCGTCACAAACACATGTTTGTGGCCCATTGACAAATGGTCAAGTGTTCCCACATCCCTATCGATGCAGAGACATGCAGCGAGTCAGGTTGAGTTGATGTGGCGCAGTTGTGAAAGGGCTCCATTGAAGCCTGGCATGATGTGACCTTTTGATTTTATTTATGGACTTACATGATAAACCACGGCTCCACGAGGGCTGAGATGGCTGATGGTCATTCCAACAAGCAGCGCAGAGATGAGATGGTCACAGATTATCTCTCCCATGCATGCATGTCCTTAAGTCTGTGTTTAAATGCTCATGTAATCTGCATGTGAGACAGACAGACAGACAGACAGACAGACAGACAGACAGACAGACAGACAGACAGGCAGGCAGGCAGGCAGGCAGGCAGGCAGGCAGGCAGGCAGGCAGGCAGGCAGGCAGACAGACAGACAGACAGACAGACAGACATATTTTGAGAATTTTCAATTTTGGGAAATAATAATTACATTCTTTCATCTCTTCAGTATCGAGAATCCAGTCTGTGGCATCAATCATTTGATTGAAAATGTGTCCCTTTTTCCAATGGTGGATATCTTAGATTGCTTCATCAAAACTCATCATTTATAAAACTTGTCCATCGATTAAAGGCCCCATGTGGGATTGTTATATTGAACATATAAATTAGGGCCATATTCACTTCCATTCTCGAAAGGTTTGATTTGTAGATGGAAAATATGCTATTTTATTAATTAAATAAATACATAAATAAAAAGAAATCTGGTATAGGTTTGTTTTACACCAATGTTTACAAACATTACAGCCCTAAAATGCAGCGATTATTACTGTAATACTTTAAGTGTATTGTATATAGTGCATGTTCACAGAGCATTTGTTTTTTCTCAAACGCCTTCAAAAAAGCGCTGAGTGGAGCGCTTACAACAGTTCAGTTCAGTTCAACTTTTAAAAAAGCGCTAATGCCAACCAATCACAACAAAGAATTTACATTTAGGGGCTTTCCACAGCAACATAAATGGATCTGAGAGTGGTCAATAACTCTTCCAATAGCAATTCCATTTTCGCACGGTTTGGAACGGTTTAAGACTTTAAACCGTGTCCATTCCTGAAGTTTCGGCACAGTTTCTATTCTAACCATACTGTAGGTGTGGCCAAAGCAAAAAAAAAAGAAAAGATTGTGAGTTGCCATGATGTAACTCTAAATATTGGTGAGATAGCTTCTATAGTTGCTTGATAACAAATGTGTTAAACACATCCCCATTGACTTACATTGCACAGTGAAACAGGTGTCAAAGACACTCTTTGAGCACACAAAAATAAAGCACATTTGACATTGTATGACAAAAATACAAAAGTCTATATTTCTTTTTAAAATAAAAATGTCCACTTCAGATTGATTTTACAATTTGAAGAGTCAGCAGATCAGCTATTCTTCCTAATTATCCTATCCATTATCCTATTAACAACAAAGCTCAGGTTCTTTGTGAAAAATACAAATGTTGATCGGCCACTAGGGTGTTCAATCATATCTTAATTCTGATCAGTAATGGCTATATTAAGCTTGATCCATATCCAATCATTTGTATATTTTACCCCATTGCTCTCCATCTGTCATAATTAAAGATGTAGTGCCACAATTTTTGTATTTTTCCAGTTTTTCATGTGTCTATGAGGTGACAGTACTTCATTAGACACCCTGGAGTCGTTTTTATGTGCAATGGTGTATTAACTTTGTATTTAGGGTTTCTTCCTGGAGGCTGAACCCTTGACAGTCAAACGGGCCAATGAAATAAACAGTAAAATAGTGACATCACACTATCAGCCCCTCCCCTAACCCCTCCCCCTTTATCATACAACTACAGCTGTGGCTTCAGTTCAGGTGGATCACCAGTGCCACCCATCACCACCCACCAGGCAAACCAGGCATACTTAATGAACTGGTGGGCGTGTCCACCTAAAAGCATGATTTTAACAAATACTGTACACTTTTTGGAAAAAAGTTCTTCCTCCTTATATTATAATAATACCTGATGATCATGTTTTAGGGTGGAAAAGAATCGTGGCACTCCATCTTTAAGCATTATATCCACACAACTCATGACAACGACATGTCAAATGGGCTAAACACATTTAGCAGCGGCACGACAAAGAAAGAAATTCACCATGAAATATTAAGACCGGCATAACCACTTTTCAGTTGAACACCAGAAACTTTTTGCAGAGGCATGTATGTGGGTCGACACCAATCTCTCTGTTCTCTCTCTCCATTTCATGAGGATTCTCACACACACACAGAGGTCTCTTTCAGAAAACTGGCATGGTTTGCAGCCTTTCAGATAATTGTGTAAATCTCTGTCGACATACCATTACATTTCAGTCTTATGTGCAATTGACTGTCAACTTGTGCATAATGTACCAAGATAATAAAAAAGCTACAGTGCCTACAAGTGCCTTTTGGCCTACAGAAAAGGTCACAAGGTCACAAAAACCAGTAGGGTTTATTCTCCAGGGAGCTCAGCCACTTCACTTTTGAGGGGCGCTAGCCCCTCCTATGCCTGCAGCTTTGTGTGTACCAAATAACGATGATTTGATTGGCTGAACACAGAATGTGATGTATGTCATACATTGTATGATGATGTATGACGATAAGGGCTAAGTGTGAATTTTAAGATACTATGTGGATTGGGACCAAAGTGATGGACAGACAGACGAATGGACATCACGATCCTTAGTGATGCTAAAAACATTTAGCACATAGCCCAGCCGTTATTTTACCTGGGTAAGAGGTGTGATACAGGATATGGAGAATTGGTCAGCTGACAGTTGACCAATCAGCTCAGCTGAATTGGCCCCGCATGCAGGCCACTAACACCATCAAGACAGCACAGAGCCGTGCACCTGAGTCACACAACGTGTTACAAGCTTGTAAAGCAGCTATTTTTACTATTGTTTTAATTTGAAATATGAAATTGAGTATGTTTGGAAATGTTAAAATAGGTACACCAGCCTAAATTAGAGACTAAATTAGAGTAAATAAGAGTAGCCTAGAATACAGAGTCACTACGTTTAAAACGCTGAACCATTGCGAGTCTAACTGGATTCCAGGCTAACACCAGAGATAATATGGTTAACGTAATATTAATTGACTTGTTGAATTGTGATTTGATTGAATGAATAATAGACATATTGGACAGTTTACAATTCCCAAAATGAAATGCATGTATTTAATTCAGCCTGACGAGTAGCAGGGATAAAACATATCCTCATCTGCGATCAGAATTAATGACCAGAGGGGGGATATCAAAAGCAGAGGAATGGATTCCCCGCCACCCTGCTAGCAAATAGAACCCTGCGTAGAATTACACTTTACAATTTAGGCATTTAGCAGATACTCTTATCCATGCTCCTCTAGAATGCTCCCTGGTGTGTCCTCTAGAGAATTCTAGAGGACACTCACAGGGGCTTATCTGCTCACAAAGGCACCAAAACACAAGAGCAGAAAATAACCTCCTTCCTACAGTTCACAGAATGACTACGTAATGCTGAGGCTGACAGCCAGAAGCACATACTGTATGTACGGCGCTATACGCAGGATCTTGGATGTTGTTCAAGTTCTTCTTAACCACATGAACCTTAGAGTGCCTTTTCTGGGCATGTTATCATTCTAATTCTAGTGATTTTGATTCCAGCTATGAGGACTAAATCTACGTTGATACCACTATGGTTACATTAATGTTGACTTTTTTTTTTTTTAAAGAGCACTGCTCAAATGCTGTTTTCTGTGTGACAAACCCATTATTACCCTACATTCATTGTTAGCCTTGAATCCAACCTTGGTTGAATACACCCAAACAACACATTCATGGGTGACTCCACTGCTATCTTACGCCGTGGCTCTGCCGGAGGCTAGCCGTCTATCAGAAGGTCTCTCTGTGTGTGTGTATGTGTGTGTGCGTGCGTGTGTGCGTGCGTGCGTGCGTGCGTGTGTGCGTTTCCAGAGCTAATCTCCCTACTGTTGGACCGATCAGTGCAAAAGTTTTTATACACATGCACCGTCTGCCGGTAGGCCAGAAAAGTACCAACATCAATGCAGCATGGAATTGTGGACAAAATCGTATCGAATGACAAAAATAATCTTTAGTTTTGTCTGAGAGGACTCATCAAATGGTGGGCCATGACACAAAAATGCCAAAAAGATAATGGGCCTTGACATGAAATAGGTTAAAAACCACTGCTGTAAACAATAACCGTGACCATAACAGTGATTCTGTCTCTGATTGTGATGAATTCTCTTTCTTTCCTGTGAAGGACAGTAAGCCACCTCCATCCATGTCATGCATGCCAGTGTCAATGTGCAGAGGCCCACAGGCACAACATGCCACTTACCGCCACTGAGCGCTTTGGAGGTCAATTCCCACTGGGGGCCAAAGCATATTAAAAATACACACGCTCGTAGAACTGCAGAACACACTGGAGAACAGCGACCACCAAACGGGCCAGACCGTAGATGATGCCATCCCTGGAGAAGTTTCCTGCGGTGCTTACAACTCATGTCCTGCAATGAAACGGTGACAATTCACCATGCATGATGAAACAGAACGAAGGCAGGAAGTAAATGTTACACAATTTTATACGGGGTTCCATTTATGTGTGTGTGTGTGTGTGTGTGTGGGGGGGGGGGGGGGGGGGGGGGGCACAAATAGCATAGCTACAAGCAAGTTGTGCACATAGTAGATCGAATAGCTTTGTGGGGGGAAAATGTAATCAACACCTTTTTGAGTGGTGTAAACCACTCCTACAACTGGCTTTGTTAGTCTGTCTGTCTGTCTGTCTGTGCTCAAAAAATGAGCATGGTTGCTACGGTCACCCAGTTCACCCGGGTGTGATTTCATTACGTCAGACATGACGTCAGATCAGAGCTGATCAGGCTATATAATACCTTACACCACTCAGTTCACACGGGTGTGATTTTTAAATAACGTGTCAATGTCAAACATATCACACAAAATTGTGAATATCAATGTCAAACATATCACACAAAAGCAAATGCTATGTATTGAATTCAGTCTGGCCAGAATAAAAGTTTATGATGGAGTGAACGAGGAGGGATTATCAAAAGCAAACCCCCCCCCCCCCCCCCCTTATACTATTACTAAACTATTATACATGAAAGTAATCAGAGAACAGCGTTCAAGACAATGAAGTGTGGGAAGGAACACCAGGAAAGACTGGGGCAGACTACGTGTTGGCAGGATGCAGGAGGAGATGGTGATTTCCATATCAATATTTGAGTGGCGGGGTGAATAATTCATGGGTTCACTGACACAATGACTGTGTCGCAGGCAGCAGAGTGGCCACTTGCCACCGCTGCATCTCCCGGCTCCCACGTATAGGCTCAGACACGGGCGTGTGTGTGTGTGTGTGTGTGTGCGTGTCAGTGTGTGTGCACCTAAATTATGTTGTGTCAATGTTTGTGAGTCGTTGGGAGAGCAGGAGAGGTACAGGGAGCTTGGGGTATCGATATCTGTATGTGTGTGTGTGTGTGTGTGTGTTTTCATGTATACCCCTCACTGTATATATTTATTTTCCCTTTTTACCTCCTTATTGATGAATTCCTTTTTGATGAATTCCTGTTCTGTCTATAGAAGTGTCTATTTGTACGTCTCTAAATGTTTTGATGATTTGAACATGGTGGACCCTGTTGGAAACAAGTGTAATGCTTAATTGGGTCGTCCACTCACAGTTAACAGCCTTTGTATTGAGTTTGTGCTTGAAATGTACTGTAATTCTGCAAACTGTTAATAAATTCTTCAATCAATCAATCAATCAAACCCATGTAGTATAACTAGTATATGTGTGTTATTTACAATTATACATACTGTAGATATGTCTGCTAGTGTGAGATGTGTGTGTGAGTGTCTTAGGGTGGGGGGGGGGGGGTGCCTGTTTATTTACTCAGTATGGCCCCATGTGTGTGGCTGTGTGTTTTGAAAGCCACAGATAATGTACACTGCATATGCATAATGTGTTTCCCATGTACAAATGTACATGTGTAAGCCCCCCCACCCCACCCCACCCCAAGCCCATGCGCACGCACGCACAGCACGCATGCACACACACACACGCACTGGTCCTCCAGCGGGGCTTATCTTGGCTCTGACGTTGGTTCCTTCTTGCGAGGAGCAGTGCTTGGCAGAAAGAGACATCTGCTCTGTGAGAGAATGCCCTAATTATTCATGACCGCTAAAACCATTCAGGATTCGGTCTGTGCGGCATATGTGCCGTTTCTCAGAGCCGCACGTCCGTCACACTTGTTAATGACAGTTTCATTGTTGTAATTTTGTGCGTGTGTGTGTGTGACTGTGTGTGTACTTGTATCTACTTTATCTAGTATTGCAGAAAAGGTGTTGTAGAATTTGATAAATACACATATTGTGAGGACAATGTTCCTGGTCCTCGCAAGAGAAATGGTTATTTTATGGTTAAAACAGATCTTTAGAATTAGACTTTCAATTAGGAAAAGATTGGGATCGTGGTCAGGTTTAGGCATTCAGAGGATATGTTTACGGGTTGGTTGAGTTTTCCCTATTTTATACTTAGTTGTGCAGCGATGTCACCCACCCAAATATATTTTAGATCTGCTATTTGATCTGACCATTTCCAGCTATTTCAATGCAAAGTTTTTTAATGTCCTCACAAGCATAGTAAAACAAACCTGTGCGTCTGTGTGTGTGTGTGCACTTTTGTAACTCTGAATCACCACAACAGAGCAGACAACAGACCCAGCACGGCCCAGTTGGCGCTTAATAAAAACCCAAGATGGAATTATGTGAAGAATGAGAACGAAGGAAATAGAAGGACAGAGGCTCAGGTGACTTTTCCCTTTCATCCTGTGATTTGTTGTTGTCTCCGCGGGGCTGCTGCGTTACCTTGGTGTCGTCACACGGCTGCATCTATTGTTCACCTCCCTCTGTTTCTCAGGTGAATAAAGGAGCTATTCTCCATGGATGAGTTCACTCACCCACACACTACAGGCAAACACACAGCGCGTGCACGCACACGCGCACACGCACACGCACACACACACACACACACACACACACACACACACACACACACACACACACACACACACACACACACACACACACACACACACACACACAAGCTGTGACCTCATGTCGCAACATTTGTGATGTGTTTGTTTACCAGTGTGTATTCATCGGCTGGTGACCAAGCCGTGTTCTTGAAAGGCCCGGATAAAATTGCCCCCGCACCCTCTCCCACCCCGCAACACCCCCCCCCCCCCCCCCCCACACACACACACATACACCATGTCCCTGTGTCCCTGTCACAACAGAGTTTCGTCACTATAACAGCGGCCGCCGTGCAGCCACGTAAATCAGTCCTCACCCCGCCATCATCCGTTCCCAGCTGTTTACCTCCGGCCAAACAAAGGAGTCTAGCTTCTTTTTTTGTGTGTTGTTGTCGCTGGGGGCGGACTGCTGCTGCATCGGCGGAGCTGGAGAGGAGAGGAGAGGCTGTTATTCAGCCGTCCCGTACCGCCGCTATCAGCCCCCCCCCCCCCATTCTCTCTGTGAAAAGGCCAATTCAACACAGGGGTGGGTGAGTGGGGGGGCGGGGGATCAATGGAAGAGATGTCAACGTGTGTGTGTGTGGGGAGGGTTGGTCAGACACTTAGAACCTATGAGTAATCCTTCCCAAAGGAGACAGGGGAGACAACCAAGGCTGTGGAAGGGCACAACACAAAAGAGGAAGGCGCGTCACAGACAAACGTGAAGAGCAAATAAAAAACGGAATAAGCGCCCCTTCTCTCTCTTTTGGCTCTCTTTGCACTCAGCTCAGGTGTGTACAGACTACAGAGGCCAATCCCCAGAGAGGGGGAGGTGGGGTGCATGGTGGGTATGAGGAGATCCGAGCGGGGTGATTTCAGTTGAGGCGCGGGTGTCTCTGGAGAAGGTTTAGTGCTGGCGAGGAGGGCTCGTTTGCATCTGCAAATGAGACAGAACCCGGCTGGCCCGTGTCACCTTGGCAACAGGCCACCGGCGCCTCCCCTCTCTCTCTCCCTGGTATGTTAGCCCTGTGCATGTCATTCTGAGTCCCTGCTCTCTCTCTCTCTCTCTCTCTCTCTCTCGCTCTCTCTGTGCACAGGCTCATCACCAGGGCAGCGGTGGACTGATTGATTGATTGAAAATCTTATTCACAGTATGCAGAATGTGTACATTTCAAACGAAAGCACAAGCGTCAATACAAAAACTGTTACTGTGTTACTTGAGTGTATTGTTGTATCGTTGCTGTAGGGAGAAACCACCTAACTCCATTTTTAGTGGACACCCTTTACGTTTGTGTGTCGGTTAAAGAAATATTGAACCAATGGAAAGTATTAAAAAGTGCTTCGGTGAAAACCTCCTAACTCCATTGGACCTTTTGCTAAAGCAACTAACTCCACCACCTCTCTCCCTCTCATGCAAGTATTTGACAATACATAAAGTCACAATACCAACTTTGATGAGGCAGTACTGCTTTGTTTTAAAAGGTTTTCTTCATTTCCTGAAAAATGTATATTTTTCATTTCATGAAAAAGTAACATTTTGGAGTTAGGTGGTTTCTTCCCGACAGCAGAGATGTACTTCTGACTACATTTCAAACTAAAGACACAAGGCCACCACCGGCTCATCACCCGGGCAGTGGCATGGTGTTGGTGTCCATCACCCTGGCTGGCTCTGCCTGGACCATTAGTACTAAATCATTAATTGAACACATCAAACCAAAGGGAGGCCAAAAACAGAAGAAGCACAACATTATAAAAGATGGATGCCACCGCCGGGCGCTCGCGGGTTCCTCAACGAATCCGACTCAAAGGGAAGAGTTGGCAGTGGCAACATGCTGTGGCCATATAAAATATACATGCTCTTCCTCATGCCAAGTGATGAGAGGCCGCATGGCTGCCTGGCTCCTTCACGTTTTAGTATAATGAGCACTTGTGATCAATAAAGCATCAGGCAGTAAGTTGCTAAGTTAACCCCCCCCCCCCCCCCCCCCCCCTATGTGTGTGTGTGTGTGTGTGTGTGTGTGTGTGTGTGTGTGTGTGTGTGTGTGTGTGTGCACGCGCTGTGTGTTTCCCTGTAGTGTGTGGGTGAGTGAACTCATCCATGGAGAATAGCTCCTTTATTCAATAATATAATAATATATGATATCAGAAACACTGATATATTATCAGTGTTGGGGAACAGGTTACTCTGTTACTGGATTACTTCAATTGAAAATAATCCCGTTATGTTACAAGATTACCCACACGTTAGATTATTTTTGCGTTACCGACAATTAAAACCCACCCTCGAGGAAATAATGTAAATAAAAATCAAAACAAAACTTATTGAATACGGTAAATTAGAATCATTACGCAATCACCAAAGACTGCAAAGCATGGGTCACTGATTTCCGTGTAACACCGCAACGCGACGATTTTGCTTGCAGCCTTTCACGTCTCATTCAGGAAACAGCGCAAATGCGTCAGATTGATTCTTTTTCCTTTGTGGCAACAGATAGAACAGGGAAATATACGTCTTAAATGTAACGCCATTGTTTTGGAAAAGGTAACTATGTAACTGATTACTCTAATTGCAAAATAATCCGTTACTGGGTTACTCTGTTACCCACAAAAAGTATTCCGTTCCGTTCCATTTATCTCTGGAACATCCATTTATACAAATCAACACTCAATATTTTGCACTGTTCCATTTTTCCAAGTTGTCTTTATTCCTTGTCCCATCCATCCATGTACGGTGACCAGACGTGCCGGTTTGGCCGGGATAGGCCTATCTCACAGAATTTCCCCGCCCCCTTAATACGCCCCCTTTCCGCGTTAGTGGTGATAGCGTGACGTCACTCCATAGACACTACATGTCAACAGAGGTAATTTAAGAAGTCTACAACTTTTGTTTTCTCAAGGTAAGGTTTGTTCTATCTGTTCGAGCTGATTTACCATATTGTTTGCTTCATAATAATATTGGTCTGTCACATTTTTACATTAGGAAATGTACTTAGATTCTCCAGAGAAAAAAACGTGTAAATGCTAATGTTAAATGACACCACTATCTACCGGAAGGGGGCGTGGAAAGGGGGCTGTGAGATAGGCCTATTGTCGCGGTTTCAAGCTGTGTGTCAAATTTTCCCCGTTTTCACAACAATTAAAACAATAACACTTGTTTTGAGTGATAGCATACAGTAGATGAATATCATGTTCTGTTTTGTTGAAAGTTGCAGTCACTATAGGTGTGCTGAAATAATTGCTGAAATAATTGTCCCCCATCCTGATGTAAACACCAGGTGAAAATAAAAATAAAACTGTAAAAACAATGTCAAATAGCAGATCTAACAGGCTCACAATGTGTTGCATCACAACATTTTGTGAGCTTGTATTTCTTTTATTGAATTTAGGTGATTACGGGTCACGTTTTTATTTGTATTTATTTTTTAATATCTGTCCCCCCCTATACTGTACATGTTTTTCCCTTTTAAAACTTTCTTTAACTGTATATGATGATTTCCTTTTTTCATAGAAGTGTAATATTTGTACGTCTTTAAATGTTCTGATGATTTAAAAATGAAGGACCCTGATGTAAACAAGTCTTAGTGCTTTTTCTGGTTTTATCCTCGTAGCAGTTTTTGTATTGACCCGTACTTTCATTTGAACTGTACCCATTCTACAAACTGAATAAAAAGTTAAATCAATCAATCAATCAATCAATCAATCAATCAATCCCCATCCAGAAGGCATCAGGGTTGCTGCTGTGTCAGGCATGCTGCTATAAGTGTGCCTCTGTTGTGGTGCCTCAAGTCAATTAAAACAATAACACTTGTTTTGAGTGATAGCATACAGTAGATGAATATCATGTTCTGTTTTGTTGAAAGTTGCAGTCACTATAGGTGTGCTAAGTGCTGAAATAATTGTCCCCCATCCTGATGTAAACACCAGGTGAAAATAAAAATAAAACTGTAAAAACAATGTCAAATAGCAGATCTAACAGGCTCACAATGTGTTGCATCACAACATTTTGTGAGCTTGTATTTATTTTATTGAATTTAGGTGATTACGGGTCACGTTTTTATTTGTATTTATTTTTTAATATCTGTCCCCCCCTATACTGTACATGTTTTTCCCTTTTAAAACTTTCTTTAACTGTATATGATGATTTTCTTTTTTCATAGAAGTGTAATATTTGTACGTCTTTAAATGTTCTGATGATTTAAAAATGAAGGACCCTGATGTAAACAAGTCTTAGTGCTTTTTCTGGTTTTATCCTCGTCGCAGTTTTTGTATTGACCCGTACTTTCATTTGAACTGTACCCATTCTACAAACTGAATAAAAAGTTCAATCAATCAATCAAGCAATCAATCAATCCCCATCCAGAAGGCATCAGGGTTGCTGCTGTGTCAGGCATGCTGCTATAAGTGTGCCTCTGTTGTGGTGCCTCAAGTCAAACACACCAGTGATAAAGTGTTGACATTACATTTAGCATTTCTCTCTGGCATTTAGGGGCCTCTTGTGAGAGGCGAGGGGATGATAGAAAGCATTAATGGAGGGATATTGTCCATCATAAATGACTTGTTTAATCATGCTTTGATAGTAGACGGGAACAGAGACAATACCACTACACAATAATAACATAAAACCTACTACATGCTTGCAATATAGTCTCAGTCTTTGTAATGTGAGTGAGTTCTGTTGTTGTTTTGGTGTGCTGTTATGAGACATTTCATTAAAAATGTAGTCTCTCTTTCTTCACCGCTGCCTGTGTCTACCCTTCTATTTTTCTAGCCTGTCTCTCCCCTCCCCCTCTCATAGCATGCCACACATTTCCTGTTTACCCTTGATACAAGTGGAGGAGAGCAAAGAAGCTCTCACATTCCCCCTCCAGTCATTCCAGTTGTGTACCACAATGGCCAGAATTGTAAAGTCATTGGTAAAGAACTATTCCATTTAGATTTATCTTTGCTTTGGTTCTTGATCTTTTCTGTAGCTCTTTTGTGTTTGACTCTTGTTGTGTTTGACTGCTGTTGCTGCCATAGTGCAAGAATTTCCCTCTGGGAATCAGTGAAGGTTTGTCTTATTTTAAGTGTCATTTTGTTTAGTTGTTTATTTAGTGTCAGCTAAACCTGCATGGTTTTAGACAAAACAAGTCATATTATGCATTTTTTATGATAAATGAATAAGTTATAATGCTTTTGTAACCCAAGACCCAAGATGGACACAGACAATGTGGTAACATCACTGAATGCAGATTGCCAGGTCTTCCCATTCAGATGATGCAAATGCGATGGATGGATGGAATCCAAGCAATTAAACTAAACTGATTAGAAGCCGGTGGGGGGGGGGGGGGGGGGGGGGGGGGGGGGTGCTTACATCACAACATTCCACATGTGACCCTGCCTGTTCAAAGAAAGCTGGGGTGGGTTGGTAAATATCTGAGGGATGGAACACACCCGTGGTGATCTCTGGTTGTTCGGACATTCAGAAAGCTGTGAGCGTCTCATTTACCATATTTAGAGCTCCGTGGTCTGGGAGCACCCCGAGCGCACCGCACGCACACTGACTGAAAAAGTTTATCCGATTCCGAGCTGAGGAAGTCAATGAAAAAATATGCAATGCATGGCATGCAGCTTGATTGATACTCAGGTCTAGACTAGCAGTGGTTCTCAAACTTTTAATATATATGTATAATAGCCTGTGGACTCGTGTCTGAAAAGATTTTGTGCCATGGATCAAATGCCATATTTGTGTTGTTAAAATCTATACACATACAAATAATTAACATTTCTCTCTTTTTTTAAAATTGCAGATCTTTTGGCTATTTTTTAAATAAAAAATAAAAATACTGGGGATCCCCTGGACCCCCTCTACTTTGAGAACCACTGCTCCAGAGCCTAAAGTGCCAATGATAGATGAATAGACAAGTTGAATAATACTGTAAATATTATTGAACACACATCTATGTGTAACAAAACGGATAATAAAGTAATTACTTTATTTAATTACCTTTAATAAATTAACTGCTTTCAGAGAGCTCGCTCTATGACGTTGAACCAGAGTGCTCTGATATCAGAGCAGATGTGAATTTACAAACTCACCCGGCCTGGGCCGTGGCTCAGCGGTCCAGGGACCTTGGCCGGTAGCCCGAGTCTGGCAGTGTGCCGCGGGCTCGACTCCTGATCCCGACGGCCTTTACTGCATGTCACTCCCCCCATTTCCTGTCAGCCTCTGTCTGTCCCTCTATAAAAAATATAAAATAAAGGCGAAAGCCACCCACCCATGTGTCTGAGTTTGAAATTTGATGTACGACTGAAATGACAAAAAGAGATGTTTATTGCCTAATGTTCACATTTTGTGGAGATTTTAAAACCATGTTAACTAAATTACATAGAATAACCAATATCACCATTTGTTTTATTATAAATGGCAACGCAAATTATGCTATTAAAGTTGGATGATGGTGTTTAAGATCTAGTTAAACCGCTCATGTTATGAGCGGTTTAACTAGATCTTTAACTAGATCTTAAACACCACCACAAAAACAATGGTACAGTAAGTTGGAATGAGATTCTGATTTTATTCACGCAATAGTTCATCTCTCTCTGGCTTTAAACGGCTGCCTACAAATTTCCTACTGGGGGGCAGGTCTGCGGCCACTGACTTGGGTGATGAAGCAATAATGGTGTTGCCACAGGCCTAAGCTAGTCATTAGTCAATCTGAAATCCCCTCTTCTAAATGATCCTATCTTGTCCTCTAAGTACTTTTACTGGCTCCCTTCTTTTTTCTTTTCTTTTTTTGTATCTTGCCGCAGAACAGGAACCCTCTAAATCAGCATTTTTCCGAGTAGGTCTCAAAACTGTTTTAATTACCTTTTATGGGTGTTTGCCATGCTTATTTTCCCCCGTTAAGTAAATAAACTGAAACTGAAAACTTAAAGTGACATTCTTAGCAGTCGCATACAATACAGTTCAACACGTTTCTGACCTCTGCGCCTGCGAGTGCTGTGGATGATGTTTGCCTAGGCGACCTGTGTAACGCTAAACCCCAGCGGCGCTCGGGCCGTGGGGTGTGTAACTCAATCACATCCGGTGTGATTGGCAACCCTGATGAATGTCCACTTTGTTTGCACAGCACATTCATCCCCCATCAGGTCGAACAAACGCAACAGAGACCAAATCTAATTTAAAGAGGGAAAAAAGGCCACCAGTGCCTCCCCAGCCCTTGCACGCACACGCACACGCACACGCACACGCACACGCACACACACACACACACACACACACACACACACACACACACACACACACACACACACACACACTCACTCAACTACGGGAAGAGGATGATCTCTACATGGCTCCTTTTGTTCTCCCATAACTCACTCAGGCACAGGGATTGGTCCTGCCCCCACCAGCAGCTCGCTGCTCAGACATCCTGGCGGTATTGCTGTGACACCTCAGTCTCATCTCGTTCCATTGTTTCCTACATCCCAGAACCTGTGGGATTGTCCCGGTTTCAAGCTGCGTTGTCCCCGAGTCCCCAACAACATATATCTGTAAAACATCAAAATGTCCCGCTTTTCAACACTCAGTCACTACCAAATTGTCCCGGTTTTCACAGCAATTAAAATAGCAACAATAACGTGTTTTCAGGGCTTATTGTCCCATTCTTTATTACCTAACCATGCAGCATCCATGCTGTGCAGTCACTAGGTTTGCTAAAAAGCCAAAACAATTGAAACCCTATTCTGATGAAAGTATGTATGGATCGTACACATGCGTCTATGAGCATGCATGAATGTGTGGCTAATTTAAATGGATACATATATGTTAATGACGTTTAGAAGATGTAGAACACTTTCCCGGGGGTCTTTATGTGTGTAATATGTGGTTTTAGATATTTTAGGGTTTAGCAGTGAGCCCAGTGTCTCTGATGTCATCGACACTGGGCTCACTTTCTTCCTGGACTACAATTCCCATAATGCTTTGGTGCACTGCTCCTCCTTGTCGATAGTGGGAGGGCTGTCTTACTGAGACAACATGTAGTCCAGGAAGGAAGTGAGCCCAGTGTCCATGACATCAGAGACACTGGGCTCACTGCTAGGCAGGAAAGTGTTCTAAATCTTCTAAACGTCATTAACATATATTATTTTGCAAAAAGGGTGAAGTTTCCCTTTAAGGGTTCCAGCCTTGGCGTTTGGAAATATGGTCACATTAATTTAATGTGGGTTAATGTTTTCCACGTAATGTGGAATATTGCTGTAGCAGGTTCAGATTCATAGGTCAGTGGTTCTCAAAGTGGGGTCCAGGGACCCCCAGGTGTCCTTGGGGTGGTTCCAGGGGGTCCCCAGCTTAATTATACATAGGTAGGACTAGGAACCAAATGGTCCCTTAACTCTGTAACTCTGAGTGTACAAGTGGAACCAAATGGACCCTTGTCCATTTGGTTTCTCTTGTACACTCAGAGTTATAAGGGTCCGTGGCCTAATGCATAAGAAACTAGGGGTCCTTGAAATGAAAACTAGTTTGAAAACCACTGCTTTAAGGGTTAGGTATGATGAAAGCATAATGGATGATAGAAACAGATCAATGGTGACAGCACTGGATGGTTCTTGCTCTTGCCTCCTTAACCAATTTGTACACTTTAATTTCAAAAGGTCATATGGACCAGGCCCATAGATTATTAAAACAAGTTCAAGTTCACAAATAAAGATTAATTTAATTCCGATTTCCTCAACTCATTGAAGATAAATGGGACTGACTTTGGACGTGAAGTCAATGGGAAATCCATCAACTCCCGTCAGCTTCAAGGTGTTAAAAGCCTGCTCCGTTGCACGATAGTGTCGCACGTTGAAAATAGCAGACCTACAGTTGGGTGCCACCGATATTGTCCCTTATCATTTGACCCATTTAGGCCTAGTCCTTTTTCTGAAATAAATATTTTCACGATTTAAAAAAAATAGCAGACCTACAAGCTCGTAGCGCGCCACTCGGTGGCGCGCTACGAGCTTGTAGATCTGCTATTTTTCAATAGCTAAATTATAACAATGTTTAAAACACCAAAAGGGGTTCCCGCCCAAAATGGGTTAACTGTCCTTTTGCGCAGATCACGCAAACCTCAGCAAAAAGAAAAGGACAATATCGATGGCCTCCAACTGTACAAGCTCCCAATGTGTCGCATCCACAACGCTTTGACAACTTGTAGGTCTGCCATTTTTCACTCTCGAAGCCGCCGTGTGACGAAGTATGAATCGGACTGAAGTCCAAAGAGGAGTCCATGACGAAGGACACCATCTGAATTACTGGGCAAATGAGATTTGCAATCATACACTACTGGAAATACGTTAGGCACGCATGTTTAATGGCAAGAGAACTACATTTGTACATGTTACATATCCCGTAAGCCGTAACTGATCTCCAACAGTACCAGCCATGCAGATTGTCTGATTCATTCATATACTCAGTTATCATAACATTATCTTCTTGAACTCACCCATAAATGGTAAATAAATGATTACTGACCACCACGATTCACAATTTAGGTATTCAACGGCTTATCCAGAACGACTTACAAATTGCAAGATTGGTGTAAATGGCATGAAATCTGATTAACCAGCAGGGAAAGCGGTCGAGTAAATTGGGTGCCAAAGGAAACAATGAAGTGCTACAGAGTAACTAGGATAGCAGGTAGACATCAAACCTACTATCGGTCTAAATAACACTATATAAATAACAAGCATCTGTGGACATGCAAACAGCAATACCCAAAACGATCTCTGTTCTCTTTTTTTGGAAATGCGAATACGAGGGACACAAACTTCTATTTTTATTCCATGTAATCCTTTTCTTTCTTTCTTTTTTTTTTGCATTCAGCTACGATTCCTATTCCCAGACAGTCCTTGGGAAGACAGCTAAGCGAGCGGCAGAAGGATGACAATAACAAAGTGATGCTGTGTGTTTGTTAAGGAGCGGCGAAAAGAGACACTGGAAGAGCGTGAAGGTCAGTCCCACTTGTGCTGCGAGCTCCCAGCAGCACCGGAGGATTCTGCTGACATCCGCCGTCTTTGTTCTGTGTAATTGGCTAAAAACACCGTGCAACTATATTTACACATCTCCCCCCGAAGAACATTAATTACAGGCCGAGAGAGCGAAGGAGAGGGGCAGAAAGAGTGGAAGAGAGAGAGAGAGAGAGAGAGTGGGGAGGAGAGAGAGAGAGAGAGAGGAAAAAAGAGCGAAAACAACAGGGGGGGGGGGGGGGGTGCATTGGAGCCTGGAATACTCTCTCTTCACACATGCCCTCTAGTAGACTGGCATCTATACAGGGATTATATACTGTACTGACAAGCTTTTAACATCGTGGAGGTCTTCATATAGGATTCTGAGGGCTGGCAAATTAAAGAGAGCCTGACGAACGTGAATGTTAAAATGTGTTTGGGGACATGTGTTCCTGGTACATGCAACCTCTGTAACATGCAATCTGACATGTGTGCATGCTCTAATTTAACCACTTCAGCCCCATAAGCATGCCTATTCTGGGGGGGGGGGGGGGGGGGGACATTCGCCAAAAATATATCTTCAATCTCACAGCGTGTTGTGAGCTTAATGTTGATCGACAATTTTTGGCTAAGAGATTTGGTTTCGACGGAGGAAAAAAAAGTACACTTGCAACTCGTTTCACCAAAACTAGAGAGTTTAAGTGGTTAAAATCATGCCTCACACAGCAACCGTCCGCTATATATGGGACAATGCATATACAGTAACTGGTAGAAGCTTAGAGAAGTGCATGGGCTTACGACTCAGTGGAAGGTTGCCATTTCAAAGCTGTGGGCCAGCTGGGACACTTTGGCCAGGGAAAGTGGATGACTAACACTCTCCCACCCTCGAATAACTACCATCGAGTTTCCCTTGAACAACCCCAACCTCCAACCCAATGGCAAACAGCACAACGATGTGGTTCTAGTAGACCGCTCTCACTTGCTCCAGCAAGCATTTAGCTGAAAATGTTCTCAGCAACACTTGACACTCAGCAACTCATTGACCGGAGTTCCACAGGGGTCTATACTATGCCCCCTCCTTTTCCCTCTGTACACCAATCTCCAAAAATACTAGATCTATAAGCTAGACCTATAAACTCACAACGTGTCACGTTGTGAGCTTGTAGATCAGCTACTTTTGCTGAATGTTCACCTCAGAATGGAGTAGATCGGCTACTTTTACCGAATATTCACCTCAGAATGCTGACACAAATTGGTTCATGCGGTTAAAATGTTTCGACACAAGCTAACGCAGATGGACTTCTTCTGGCTGTTTATTTCTCAGTCTGGATAATGTGTTTGGCTCAGCTGAGATGTGAGACTTCACCTTTTCCTGCTGTGCACATTTTGCATCCGCCTTTCTCTCGAACAAAATAATCTTTAGGAGTGGTGTCCTGTGGCTGTCACTCTGCTCTCCCTCCCCTTTAGCAGGAACCAGTCATATTGTTGTGGAAGGAATTGGAGCCTTTCCACTGCTTGGGGGATGGTTGTCACAGACCTTGTTAATCACTTCCTGTTATTGTCTGTCACAGGAAGTGGATGGGCATTTGCTATTCTGCTATTAGTCAAGTTCAATGGTAAACTTTCAGTTTCCTTCGAAAATGTGTGTGACTGTTAGTGTGTGCATGTGAATGTGATGCAATACAATTCTCCAAGGGATGTAGGGTGTTGTGGTTTTGTACCACAACTTACTCAAAGAGCAAAATAATAAACAAAACATAAAAAAACACAGGAAAAACTGGGCCAATTACCATCGCAAACAAGGGGACCAATTATTTGTTTACTGCTTCCATTCTGTTCAATTTGGGAGTTCTAAGCTAGAATATCTGGATATTGTCTAGCTAAAACATCTCCAATGCTAGACAGCACACTGATGGGTTGTGCATCAAAGGCAGCATGGAGATGAAATAATGACATACGCGCTGTCACACAAACAGCCCACAGCGGCTATTATCATTATCACACATCTTTTTGACAACGCTATTCTGAGAAGATATCCCACACAGGCTACCTCTGTGAGTGCCTGACCATGAGTAACAAGGGGCACAAATAACAAACGATCTGTGGATCTGTAAGAGATTCCTTGTGTCACAACTGAATGAATTCATCCAATGATCCATTCCACTGCTAACAGAGCAGTGTCAGCTATGTAATGGATAGGATGAGTTAGTTGACGTTATTGACCACACCAGCAAGAAAACTATGAAGACGCTTTGCAGAGACAAATACAACAGTGGTCTAGGGCTGCAACTATCGATTATTTTCATAACGATTATTCTATCGATTACAATTTAGAATTTACAATTTAGGCATTTAGCAGACGTTCTTAATCCAGAGCGATTTACATTAAGGAAGAACAAAAAAGCATGGCAATACATCACATACATAAAAAAGTAGTTATCATGAAACATGCGTAAGCTAAGAACGTAACAGTGGAATATCTATATAATGAAACTGTATACTATATGTGCTATGTCTAGTGCTGTCTACATAAAATTAAGTTACATAGGTTGAGGCTTTGCATATGCCTGTAAGGTCGGTCGTCGGGGCTAGGGCAGGTGCTACGGGCCATGATGGAGTCTGAAGAGGCGCGTTTTCAGACTACGGCGGAAGATTGGGAGTGAGGCTGCGGTTCTGATTGTGATGTGATACTTTTTCAATTAATTACATCATCGAGTAAATAAATAGATATTTATAAATCAACGTGATTTGTGGTCAGAATGTCTTTATGGGAGCATTCTTAGCCGTTAATGTGAAATCCAAAATCGGATCTGCAAAAAGAAAATTATGCTGAGATTTAAATCCTCGCTGTCACTTCATTGGTCTCCAGGGAGCTGCCCAAAGGGAAGCTGAGCAGGTGAGGCAATATTTAGGAATTTCACAGGAACATTTTCTAAAGCTGAAGAAAGGCAATTACGTATGAGCACAATCAACTACAAAAACAAGAGTGCTAAGGGATCGGGTGATGAATGGCAATCCACGTTATTGTCACGCTTTATCTGATCGTTGTCAAAATTACATCATGTCAAGGTTTTTGCAAAGTGTGAATGCCAGGCGAAGCTCATGATTTTGACTAACTAGGTCTAGCTAGGGGTGTTGATGCAACTGAATGCAACCGACTGCTAATTTCTCTCAGCAAAAAAAGATTACCACAGAATTCTTTAACCACTTAAACCATATACAGTACGGTACTTAGTTGACCAGAGTCCCCCAGGGATCTATACTGCCCCCCCCCCCCCCCGCCCCCATACCAAACATCTTTGAGCTTGTAGATCGGCTATTTTTTAATCGGGACACTAGGTGATTAAAGATACATTTTATGGACCGATCTTGAATCCGATTGAATCCGGCTAAAACGAGCACCTTTGTGGGAAATTTAAATCCATCAACGCCGTTTGTTTGTGCGCAAACGTTATCAAAGTCATGCCTGGTGACTATGAAGGGAGATGCAGATCTACGCGTTCACGGGGCCTGCCACACACCCCGCCAGTACACACACTATTTCTTTTGAATATGAGATCTATTATTCCACAGCCAAAATATTGCTGGAAGGAGACAGGGGAAAACAGACGCAGGGTAAAAAGGGTGAGAGGGAAGGGGAAGAAGAAGAAAAACATAGTTCCTGTAGAGCCCAGAGAGGGAGTTGGCTGATGAAACCGAGATAGGCCGAGATGGTTATCAGCGCCGGGGTCGACGTGAACAAACACAAGTGAGAGCGCTGCATGTGTGGACATCCGAGCGTGTGAAGGAGAAAGAGGCTGTGCGCTTGCTTTGACTGTGTGTGCATGTGTGTCTGCGCGATAAAACCCCTCCACGTTCATTTGCACAGTAAATGACCACGAACGCTTTCACACAACACCACAAACGCGTGTATGCTGATCAGCAGACATAAGCAGAGGCTTGACCTCCATGAATGCCCGGCTGTGACAACAGAATGGAAGGATGCTGTAGCTCAGTGGTTCCCAAACACTGGGTCGGGAACCTCGTTTGGGTCGTCATGGGTTGCAGCTTGCAGATTTTCGTTCCCTACATTCAATATTTGATTTTCCAAATCAAATATCTAAATGCTTCATAAATTCCATAAATTTCCATAAAAAAATCTTGTTTGCAATTCCATAAGAAAAACTAAAAAACAAAGAAAGTGAAAATAGCAGATCGACAAGCAGACCTGCAACCTGTTGAGAGCTTGTAGATCAACTATTTTTTAGTAGTTCGGCTGTTTTGGGTGTCAAACTATAAAAGTTTCGGGAACCTGCACTGCTGTAGCTAATTTCATGTTTTAGAAAACTGCTCATATTTGCTTTAACATCCATGCAGATGTTTTCTGAAACTTATTACAGGGCACCGCCAATGACCACTGTATGAAACCAACCGACCGCATACTGTCACTATATGGGGAATTACGCACATTACGTAGCTCCCAGTATTGCTGCTTTCAGCTATATTTCTAGCTTGTGTTCAGAGTCCTCCAATCATAATTACTCTCAGCACTCCTTTTAATTCTGCGTGGCGTTCCAGATGGAAGGTTAGGTAACATCTGGTGAGTAAATAAGTATATGGAATTGCATTTCATATACTTTGCTGTGATTGTCTAAACAGTCTGGCGCACACAGTGGAATTAGGTAAACCCTAGCCTACTCATGTTCCTTATAGATAGATAGATAGATAGATAGATAGATAGATAGATAGATAGATAGATAGATAGATAGATAGATAGATAGATAGATAGATAGATAGATAGCCATCGGTGCAGGCACTCGTTGCGACTATCACCTCGGGCTCGGGCACACCTGACGGGGCTCGAGCTTGGCCGCGTACATTGTTTGAAATGTGATTGGACGTCTCCTGACATGAGGACACTTGGCTCATGAATTATTCATAAGTCTTCCCCTGTCATCCTAGGGGGAAAACAAATTGCGACGGGGGACGGACTGTATTCTTAAACCCTGGAACTGACTGAGTGACTGCTTGCTTGTTTCCCCAAAGGACCACTGTTGGCTGCTGGCTGTTGCTTGTGTTATATGAAAAGAGAGACCCCTCTCTCCCTTCCCTCGCTCTCTCTTTCTCTCTGTCTCTCTCTGTCTCCCTCTGAGGTAATACCCGCGGGACTGTCACGTACACAAAGCACCATCACGCTTGCCTCCTCCACTCTTTTGTCTCGCCCACACGTCTCTCTCTTGAATGCATTTTGCTCAAACTCCCCATGCCGCTCAGGCTCCTACTTATCACGGACACGTCATCCACATCAACAGACACCCAAGCTAGCGCGTAAACATGAACCCCACAATCTACAGGGGGGCAATCATTAAGGCAGAAGGAGGGAGGGAACCTACTCTAGTTTTCAGAGGTGGAAAGTAACTAAATACATTTAGCCAAGTACTGCACCTAAGGACAATTTTGAGGTACTTAACATTATTTGAGTATTTCCCATTTTTCAACACTTAACTTCTGCTCCACTACACATCTCAGAGGCAAATATTGCACTTTTTATTCCTCTGCAATCATTTGACAGCTTGACAATAGGGCCGACTGTATACTTCGGCTATTCACAAATAGCTAATCTATAAGGTCACAACACGTCACACCGTGCCGTGAGCTGTGAGCTCGTATATCTGCTACGGTATTTTAAAAAAACCAAAAACTACTACTACTTAATTTCTTGTGTGAGTTATAATTTGCTACTTTAACTTAAGTAAAAAAATAATGTGAGTACTTTTTCAAACACTGCTCATTTTTCTAAAGCAATAAACAAGACCCGGGTTGAGTTTGTATTTGCAAATTACTCTCAGCATTCCTTTTAATTCTGCGCAGCGTTCCAGATGGGTGGTGACATCTGGTGCGTCGTAAATAAGTATATGGAATTGAATTTCATCTACTTCACTGTGATTGTCTACTCTAAACTGCCTGTGCAATTCTATTGGGCAAACCCTACTCATCTGGCACATTAAATGTACGAAAAGAAGAAACATATTTAAAATACCTTCCCCCCCCTCCTCTCTCTCTTTTTATTTCATTTCAAATACCACGCTAACGAATGCCATTTGTATGACTCCAGTCATCAGGGTCAAGAATCAAGATTTGTTTGTTTGGGTGCAAACCAAGACAATTGTTCTCCTTGTGCATTTAAGACATTGTGCTGCCAAAAGTAACGAGAGGGAGAGAGAGAGAGAGAGAGAGAGAGAGAGAGAGAGGGGAAGAGGGGAAGTAGCCCAGCAAACAGATGCACATGTAATGTGAGAGACTGAAGATTCAAACATATGGCCTTGATAGAACAAACTGAGGTCTAAACCAGGGGATTCCTGGGTTGGTTATGGGTGGGACCAACTGCCAGCCTCTGACTGTGCAGATTCAGTTACTCTCCCCATCCTCCGTCCGCTTCAGATGATAAGAGATGGATTGAGAGAGAGAGAGCGAGAGAGAGAGAGAGAGAGAGAGAGAGAGAGAGAGAGAGAGAGAGAGAGAGAGAGAGAGAGAGACCAGACGTCCCAGTTCGGCCGAGATTGTCATTTATCACGGCTTCAAGCTGTGTCCCGAGTCCCAACAAATATCTCTAACATACAAAAATGGCCCAGTGTGCATTCACTAATCACTATCAATTTGCTCTGGTTTTCACTCCTAACACTTGTTTTGAGCACTTAAGAGATGTTTACCTCAGATGTTCTCAGTCACTAGGTGAGCTAATAGTCTGATTTTGTGTCATAATGTATTGTTCTGTTGTACTGTTTGTGGGTGAAAAAAAGAAAATGAAATAAATATATTGTTAAAAAAATTGTCACCATGATGAAAAAAAGTTAAGAGAGAAAGAGAGAGAGAGAGAGAGAGAGAGAGGGGGGGGGGGAAGCAGGAACGTATGCTACAGAGGAGATAATGCAGAAACACTGACGATTGTCCTCATAAGACCTTGGAGGACAAAAGGTATTTCCTGTACAGTTACAGTTGATGAGAAGAGGGTCTCGTAGGGAAGGACGGAAGAAAGAATGCAGTTCTTTCTTGCCTGGTGTGTGAGAGTTGGGGGGCTGCATGGAGGGAGGGTTGGGGGTTGTCTGTCTGTGGTTTCCTGTGGTAAAGAAATGTGCCGAAAGTGAAAATGTGTGTTAGTCACACAAGGCACCAGCATCCATACAGAGCAGTTGCAACAGATGCAGACAGTAATATGCAGACGGCGCTCGCCGAACGGTTTGAACGCGTGCCTGCGTCAGGCGGCGTGCTCATGTTGGACGCGTATATAACGGTGCACTGGATAACCTGGAGGAGCAGCCATTCTGTTGGCGGTGCCCACACATCACAGAACACAACCTGGTCAAATGTTTACCTCAGATATCGACTTACTCATAATGACGCTCACGCACACAAACACACGCACGCACTGAAACTTGTCCAAGACAAGAGACAGACTGGAGGGGGCATGTCTGCCTCTGCATGTGAGCATGTCCTGGCTAGCCTGTAGGCGCAGCCTCCAGAGAGCTCCGGGACTGAATGAGGCCTTTTGAGACCCGGGCTGGTGAGGGGCAGGTCCATTGTTAAGGACAGCTGGGCCTCTTGTTTCTTGCTCTCTCTCTCTATCCCTCCGGGGGGAGACGGGCACCCAATACGAGGAGATCGGGTTTCCACCACCCACTCCCGTGCATCTGCAGTAGCAGCAATGACTGTGACTGTCTCTGTGTCTGTCTGAGAGACTGCTTGCTTATTGGGGACTTGATTGACTGGAGAAAAGCCTTATGTTGCCCTGCTGCTGGCTGGGCTTTGAGGGTGGCTGTGAGTGAATGTCATTAGCTTAGAACTTCAATTTTGTACAAGCCAATTTGGAATTCATGAATAGGAAAAGAACTGATATAAGGTAATCTGTTTGGTAATAAATGATATGGAATTATGTTCTTGCAATGGTGGCCAGAAATGGATGAGATGATAATGAGGGAAATTCTATTGAGTAATAAAAACGCACGTCTTTGCCTATGCAGCAAAATCTGCTTGGTATTTACTACAGGGAGGGGGAGTTGGGAAGGGGGGGATCTGCTATGTTTGAAATTCATTTTATTACGAGCTAGTCAGCTCCTTTAGTATCATTCTTCAATGGCTTCACAAATGCACACGCTCACGGCATCTAGCTCATTCTTGTCTTCCTATATAAGAGATATAAGATAAATCTTTATTGATCCCCAGAGGGAAATTCAGGTGTCTGAAAGAAACACTAGGAGGGGTACAAGTAAGAGTAAGAATGATGAACAAAACCAAGATAAATAAAAATATAATAAAATAAATACATTTTATAGATGTTTTATAAGATCTTCTCCTCTCTTCCTCATCCTCCCCCCACCCCCTCACCCTTTTCCCACACTCCCCACCCCCCCTTCCGTCCCTGCCTCAGGGAGCGCTGTGATTGGATGATTGGAGTTGCTCTCTGTGGAGTGCCCTCGGTCCGTCACCATCCTTGTGGCAGGAGATTGGAATGGAGTAAAGCTCCCAAACTGGGCTTATTAGGGGCTATTTTCATCCCTGCACAGCTCTTTCTCTGGGCTCAGGCTCCAAATATAGACCTTGGCACCGATGACGTTAATGTAACACGGCCCTCTTGTCGCTGTTTAAAATCCACTTATGTAATCCCTGCCTTGCGTTGAGAGGAGATGGCCATACCTTACCATCTGGACATGAAGCCTGCAGTTGCCTACGTTGGCCACTGCCACCGTGCAAACTGTGTCTTCTTCTTGGACAGTCAGGGGCAACATGGCGGATATTGGGGGTACAGACTGGGGTGCGGCACCTAGTTTTCCCTTTGGGTGTTGAGCACAAACCCAGAAAAAAAGCTTAAAAAATAAAACACTCGCCGGGTGTGACCTAGAAGTCCCAGTCGGTATCCTGTCATTCTAGTGCACAATGCAGCGAGGGAAGTGACAAATCCCTGAGCCACTTTCTGTCACAGTTAGACACAAATAGAGAGTGGTGTTCCATGTGACAGATGCTGCTGCACACACAGGCCTATGCTGGGGAGGAAGGGAAAAAAAGGAAAAGAACGAAAGAATAAGAAAGAAACCGAAATTCACTGACAGCTTGCTTTACCTCGTGTCAAACGCTCCGTTTCGGTTGAGGGGGGAAAAACTCTGCAGGCGTGCTTTGCAATTTAACAGAAGGCGATAATGTCACCCCAAAGACACATCCACACAAGGGTTGGCTTGCATCGTGTGACCTGTTTCTGCAATAAAAGCACTTTGTTGATTGGAAAAAATAAAATAAAATGTTCGGCGAGCAAGTGTGACATGTCAAGGCTGTCAATATGAGAAAGAATAACATTATATATTTTATTTACAAACGGTATGGGACAGGCATATCACCAATTGCCCTAGAGAACATGTTGACATGATTCGCTACGGAACTGAAACCACAAATGTAGAGTTTCAGCTGTAACGCTCTACCGGTGAAGCCAGACAGGATTGCCATTAATAGATGATTTAGCATTATAGAGCACTCCTCTCTCCCCCTCTGTTGCTACCCACGTGGGTGCGCGTGGCGGCATTCCTCTCTCTCCCTTAAAGTGTCTCTCTCCTCTGTTATGTGCGGAGAAAAAGGAGGTGCTGTGGGTCAGTGGAGCAGCTGGTGACTGGGAGGAAGAACTTAACCAGGCCCTCTTTTGTGGATCAGCTGTCTCTGGCACTGCAGCTTTGTCATTCCAAATCGGGTCCCTTACACCCAGAGCCTAGGGGGAGGTTTTGACATGTAAATGCGAGGCTGGGAGCCTCGCACTTACAACCCCCCCCCCCCACTCTCCGAAGCCTGCCGATTATTCTCTGTAAAACGCTACGGGGCCCGAGTACGGTTCCCTGAGGTCCGCCACTGGGGGAGGAGGGTGCCGGGGCGAAAGGAGGAGGCGAGATGCACAGCAGGCTCACCGCTGACTGAAGTGTGCCACCCAGTTTGGGAATTATGGTAATGATGATTATTTGGAGCTTAAACAGATCTGACAACTGATAGAATTGTTATTTTGTGGAGTCAACCCAGTAATGCAAAGAGGAACACAATGCATAAGTAAAGAAGTGCTAGCGTTGATGAAGCCATAGTCTTCTCTCACATAGTGCTGTCAACACATTTATGGAGGTTCATTTAACCTGGTAAAACCGGGAAAGCATGAAGTAATTTTAGATTTTTGCATCGGCTATTGAAAAATAGCAGATGTGCTATTCATTGCACGGTGGCACAGTCGGTAGTGCTGTCGCCTCACAGCTAGAATGTCCTGAGTTTGATTCCCGCTGGGGACGCTGTGGGTGCTGGCAGCGTGTTCTCTCCTCCGCGTCATCAGTGCCCATACCCGAGGCGGGGTTGGCGAAAGGGACTTTCTGTGTGGAGTTTGCATGTTCTCCCCGTGTCCTCTAGGGACACAAAAAACATGCAGTAATCCTGGTCTCTAAACTGCCTCCCCCTGGCCAGCCGGGCGCCTGATGGAGGGGAAAGGAAGTGGTTGGAATAAAGTGTTCCTTCCACGCACTACGTCCAACCAAGGAAACTCCCAACTGCCAGGTGTAAAGGAGCAACTTGGAACTTGCAACTTGAAGGAAGCATGAGTTCAAGTCCGTTGCTCTCCCCAGGGTTGCGGAGGGTGTGTAGAGCCCAGGATCACATTAGATAATTGACACAGGGGTGAAAAATGGGTTACAAAATCGTGGGATAAAAAAATAATTAAAATAAATAAATAAATAGCAGATGTGCAAGCTCACAGCGCGTCACTTCAAGCTTGTACATTTTTGAACGTTTTTGAAAAATCTTGAACGTGTGAGAGGACTACTGATTTAGAAGGAATTTGTACAATCGGCAGCAGGTCTTAATGGGTTAAAATAAATAACAAAACTGAGGACAAATTAGTGAAGTCTGATCACTGGAAAAATCACATCACATTAGATTATTCTAAAGCACGGCTGAACGGCGGCAATCAATAGAGGAGAATGCTGCAGTGGTGCATGGGCACCGAGCGGAAAGAGGGAAACAAGACTTACACAGCAAGCAGTCTTGCACAAGCCTAACCTTTGAACATTTCAGTAGCTCTATAAAAACAAAGCCTATGGCCAGGCACCAACGCCCCAGCGAGCTAGTGTTAGGCACGTCTGTGTGCCACATGTGTCTAAAGGGCTGTAAAAAAGACCCACATCGGTCACTCTTTCTCTTTCTTTCCTTTCCTCTCCCTCTCTTTCTCTCTCTCTTTCTGCAAAAGACTGCCTGTGTGCAGTCAAATCTAGCTTTGACCCCTTTCCATCCGAGAGAGAGAGAGAGATAGAGGGAGAGAGAGAGACTGAACAAACACATACACAAAAAAAATTAATAACTCGGCACATTTGGACCCTGGCCAGAACTGTAAACATCACCGCGCTGACGCAAACAAAATGCTCCTTCGCGTGCCCTAAATAATTACGCGTATCACACAGGCAGCACACATGCAGTATATCTGGCTCATAATTGAAGAAAACCAACAGCAGAGAGAGAGAGAGCCACTGAGCAGCAGCAACAGCAGGCTCACAGGAAGTGAAA
>NC_136811.1:39708784-39811284 GCF_951216825.1 Electrona antarctica
GAGTTGCAGGGCCTGCCGTGGATGCTTCCATCCACCACCAGCTTTAGGTAAGAAAGAGAGCGGTGAGGGAGGGAGGGAGGGAGGGCAGTGGACAAAGTACTGAACCCTAGCAGTGGCACTTGAGTAGAGATAGTCCTAGTCAAATATTACTCTACTGCAGCAAGTGAAAGTTAGCCTGGCATGGACAGACTAATATCACTCTGAGATATTAGTCTGGGATCTCAGTGTTCGGAACCTTCAAATTAACACATTGTATGCCCAGGACGTCTCTAGACGTTTTTATAATAACCCCCTGTGGTGCCCAAGACGTCTGGGTTAGGGTTAAGGTGAACTTGTAGATCTAGTTTCACTATATTTAAAATTGGGCTTAACAGCCAATAAGGTTAATTCATAATGTTACTTTTTTTCCCTTCCCAGAAATGTAATAGAGTACAAAAGTACAATATTTCTATTTCTTTTGCCTTTGAAATGTAGTGAAGAGAAAGTCAAGTAGCCTATCCATTCCAAAATTACAAATACTCAAGTAAAGGAGTCCTTTAGTTTTAGTATTTGTCCTTTTCAGGCGTCCCACACATTGAGACCTTGTCCCACATTGTGACTGGCAGCATCAATGTTCAAATTGAGGCCCTGTCCCACATTACTGGCAGGCATCAGTGTTCACATGCACTTAATAGTTTGTCCCCTATAATAGTTGGCTTTCTGCTCTCTCATTGTCTCTTTTCCTGCAAGATGTGTTTTTGAGCCTGTTAAAATAACATGAGAAATATCCCCCTAGGGCCTAGGCTGACTTGGTACTGTAGCCTAGGGCCTAGGCTACAGTACCAAGTCAGCCATACCATGCACCCATGAATAAAATTAGCATTTTAAAACAATATGTGAGACTCCAGAGGGGTTTAATACCAAAATGATAGGCAATATTAGGCCTATGGTCGAACATGACATCCAGACATTTAATAGCAACTTAAGTAATAAGTTGCTAAGCCCGTCCCATACCCCCTGTCCCACACAAGAGATACTTCTGTCCCTCAAATGAACAGTTTGGATCTGGTCACCCTATAAAGGACAGATACTGAAACATGTTAATTAGCAGGTAGGGTAAGTGATTTTCCCTTGTTAAAATAAGTGTTGAGTAGCTCTATTCTGATTGATGAGTACTCGTTACTTGAGTGTTTATTCCCTGTCTCTCCAACTCTTTAGTGAACAGGAGAGAGAACTCACTAAGTGAATTTGGAAGTGATGACAGAAATAAATGAACGGACACAATTGGAACTGGAACAATTACAACAATGATTGCTTCAGAATATAGTGCGTAAACCGTTGAACAAAAACCTTTCTGTATAGTGCTTTGTAAGTACAGTGCTCAAATACATTGTTGCTGTGCACTACAGGGAGTGGCATGTGCACAGTAAGGATATGATCAATTGTAATTGACTTTCATAAGATCTTTGGGTGTGGGACTGAAGGTTTGTCACAGTCATCTCCCCAGACAAGCGCCAGAGAGGGCTGGAGGGTTGGGGGGGAGGGCTGTAAACATCATGCCAGGCCTCCTGAAATATCATACTATGCCCAGTTAGAGGAAAGTGGTTCAATGCAACCAAGGGTGTGTTTTGAAACCGAGAAAAACAAGCCGAGCGCTTCCCTTTGAAGTGTGACCAAAGGTGAACCCAATGGCAGATGTGCAGAGAAACCCATTGCTATGATTTAAAACAATTATATTCAAGCTCAATTATTTATTTTAAGGTCTCTGAAACGCCAAAGAATCTGTTTTTAAATCTCGGTTTTTACATCAAGGAAGGACACTGTGGTCTCCTGCTACGCCTACCACCACTGTTAAAGCAGTAATTTCACCAGTCTAAAAGTACTACATCATTCTTGAGTTAAATATATAATTCCTAGAGGTAAAATTTATAATCAAGTTTAATAAAGTATAATACTATATTAATAATATTTAAAAAAATATATATGCGTTTACTGATGGATCATCACATGCATTTTTCTTTATTATTTATATTACGAAATGAAACCCCTTCACTATATATTTTTTACTGGTGAACATATTATGCAATTTTGAGACATCTGTTTGGGTTATAACTTATGATGAGCATTGCAACCACAATAATCCTAGCAGCTATTTTCAGCAAAGAGATTTAATGTAGAGGGAAACAGAAGGGGGCCTAGCATAGACCCCAGGGGGACCTTCCGCCTTCGGTCAACTAAGTATATAGGGCTTATGTGATTAAGGATACCAGGAAGTGCAAAATACATTTCACAAAACAAATTAACAAAAACTAAAGCACAACATTTCCCAAAACACATTGGTGAAAACACATGACATTATAACAAAACAACTCATTGAAAACACATTTCACAGAACAGATTAATTCAGCATAACAGCATGACAGAACAGAAAACAACATTTCACAAAACGGAAAAGGTAGGCACAATAATTCTAGTTGTTTACTGCATGGAAACTAATTTGATTAGCATTTGGAGCACTATCTTGAATCTGTATCTAAACAGTCAAACGTAATTCTGCATTATAGAGCGCTGGTTTCCAAACACTGGGTCGGGACCCATTTGTTGGCCGCGGACACATTTTTATGGGTCCTGTCACGGGGCAGCCTGTGCCCTACACTGAGGACAATGTACACGTTTAACTACACAGCAGCTTCCATTTGACTAACATTGCCGGCCGGCTTTGGAAATGTCTGTGTGGAAATGTTGATCATGGGCAGTGTTACATCCTGGTATTTTCCAATGCATTTTAATGTTTGAAGTGTTCTGTTTGACTGTTTATTGATTGGTCACCTCACCTCTCTAAATTGGAGGGAGCCAAGTATTGTAGAGGAGGAGGGGTGTGTTGTCTGTCTGTATTTAAGAGCAATATTTTAGTGGTCTGTTGAATATAATGTGGAGTGAGAAATTATATTATGTTGTACGACATCCTTTAAAGGTTAGGTTAGTCATAGGCTATGAGAATGTATAGCTAATATGACTAATTGATTGCATGACATGTGGTAGGATCCACTCCCTATAAGAGGGAGACTGCAGCGGAATTCAGTTCGTTGGGCATGGAGCAACAAGCTGTACAGCGCTCGAACCTTTTGAGATACAGCGCTTTGAAAATCCTGTTATAATGGAGGCTCAATGGAGCTGGATTTAAAAATCCCATAGCTGGTGGGGACGGAGGCTCTCCATACTAACCAGAGCAATGCTAAAAGGTAAATTGACGGTCGCTGCTTTCATATACATGGACTGTATGGAGTATACGGTTGTCTACGAACATACGCGTAGTTAGCACCAGTAGGTACCGATAGCCTAGCTACATTTATAAACGTAGATTGCAGCAAAAAAGTTAAAGACGAGGTGAAATGTTTAATGTTGTTTTTATTTTGAAGTTTCCGCCTCAAACACCAGGTCTGAACGCTCTGAACCAATTAGAGCGTCACATCCCTTCAAGCTATGGGACATAGCTCCATCTCATGCACAGACACATGCACGGACATGCAGAGTGTTTGTTTACAAAGTGACAGAGAGACGTGCAGCAAAGCTCATGGCTTAGCTCTAACCTAAAATGTTTTCAGATACATATTTTAGCGTGATGATTAAGTTTAAAACAAGTAATACACTGTCTGGATGTCACCTTGAATGAAATTAAAAACTGAGTATTTCTGTAATCAAAACCACCTGTGTTTGGAGGATGACGCAGCAATGGGAATCAAACAGGTGAATGAAATCAAGATTGAAGATTCATTAATATGCATGTGAGCCCTGACACGCCATCACGTAGCACGCTTTCGTTCAAAGGAAGTAATTTATTTTTGTGTATAAAAATACACAAAAATGAAAATGTCCCAATTTCTTTGGCATCCCCATATGAAAATGAAATGAAAAATAAGTTTTTCACACTTTTAGACCATATCCGTGGTCATCATATGGGCATACATAAGAAATGCCCATATGATGACCACGGATATGGTCTAAAAGTGTGAAAAACTTATTTTTCATTTCACTAGGTCTTTAATAACATTTTCAATCAATCCATCAAGATGAAGCTTATTTTACTACAAAAAAAGAAACATTTTCATTTCCATTACCTTGTGGTCGTGGGTTCGATCCTATGACCTATACCGACTGAGATACCTCGACACACATAAGGATTTTCCTCATAACTACAGTAGCAAGCTAAACTAAGCGGACGACATCAGCCTGCTCTCTGGCCACGTGGAACAAGCTCAGGAACAGTGGAGTCCGAGTGTGCCTCAGACTCCTGTTGGCCTCCGGCTGAACGCCAAGAAAACTGAAGTTATCTCTATAACATCCCATCAGAGCATCCACCTCTGACAACAACAGGAGGCACTGTTCTGAAGGAAGTCAAGGACTTCAAGTACCTCCTGGGCTCATGGGTCAACTCAATGGCGCAATATCTTAAAGTCAGGAAGGCACTTGCATGGAGCCCTGCACAGCATTGGACAGACACCAAGAGCTACCAGCCAGCAAACTAGTGCTGTGGGGAACCAACACACGGACACCGGTCATGAGGACGTCACACATTAACATATGTGGATGTACTCTCAAAAGACGCAGGAGCGCAAATAAGCACCAACGAACTGGCCAAATGTATGGAGAACTGGGATGACTGGAAGCGACGTACACTACACCTTGCGCTCTTATCCTATGTACTAGCAATGCTCATGGACGCAGGGCTTGAAAACACAGCCCTTAATTTGCTAGGCAAGCCAATTTGGCAGAGATATGCACTCCACAGAGTGCCCCATTCTAGTTTAAACAATGTTTTATTTTTATTGTATATTTCTGTACCTTTATTTATCTAGGATAGGTTCACTGAGCACAAATACTGTTTTTCAGCAGTGCCTCTCACAGGGCCTCACTGCCCTGGTTCACAGTCATACAGTCACACAGTCACTCACACCTGGGAGCTGACTACTACAACCAGTGTTCTGCTGCTCCACTGGAGCAGTTAATGTATGCAATATGCTCAAAAACACATTATTATTTATGTGCCCCTGTTAACGCAAATCATAAATATTTAATGTCCAATTTACCTAAAAATAAATGACACGTGTTTAGCTGCATTCGTTATTATTGTCCAGTTGCCAAAGTTAAGTACGATAAAAATAAAAAACTATGCAAATTTTAAGGATCCTTATTTTAAGGATGTCAGGGTGCGTTCAGAGGACCCAAAAGCAGTACGACCAAAAGGCAGGATTCACAGTTCAGGATGTTTATTATACTAACTTAAACTTCCCATAAAATGGGGCAGGCAAAATAAGGACACAGTATACACGCTGACATGAAATGACGATCTGACAAGGAACTGAACAAACTGGGGTATATCAATAGACAAAGACTAACTAGACACAGGTGAACTCAATACAATCAAACACAGGATAGGCTAACAGAACTAAGAGGACACAGGTGAAAACACTGACACGTCACAATGTAGGTGAGACAACACTAGGGACCATACTACAAAACTAGAAAAAGTGCCCTTCTGGGCACAGGTCTCCACCAGGAGGATAGGAGTGTCTGTGTGATGTTTGGCAAAATGTTTAGAAGCAATATAAACGTGTGTGTGTGTGTGTGTGTGTGTGTGTGTGTGTGTGTGTGTGTGTGTGTGTGTGTGTGTGTGTGTGTGTGTGTGTGTGTGTGTGTGTGTGTGTGTGTGACGCGGCTTGGCCTGTTGTAGCGCCACCATGAGGCTGATTTGAAAACTGTCAAGTGGCATTTCTTCCAAAGCCTAGTGGGAATATGCATGCACAGTTTCACCACAATCGGACGCTGCGTTGAGTAGTTGTGGCGATTTGTACAAAACGGGTACAAAGCGGGCTACCCCTGAAAAGTTTAGAAGCCAATCGTAGCCAATGAGGGTGGATTATGAGAAATCAAACAAACCCGTCTTGATCACATGACTATGAAGAGCATGTGTACCGATTTGCATGAAATTTCCTGGTGGCGCTATAAAGAGCAGATGTGAAAAATTCCAGGCAAATGTTTTTCTTTGGCCTCTAGGGAGTTGGCATACAAAGTTATCCACAGATCCGTGCTGTTAGAGGTAAAAACACTTTTCGGCCAGTTATACTAGCACCACCATGAGGCTGAGTTGAAAATGTTCATGTGGCATTTCTTCCTCGGCCTAGTGGGAATGTGCGTGCACAATTTCACGGAAATCACACAATGTGTTCATGATTTGCAGCATTTTGTTTGAAACTGAGCACTCCTGCGAACTTTGGAAGCCAATCTTAGCCAATCAGGATGGAGCCTGAGAAATCTGAAAGACCTGTTTCGTTGAATGGCTCTAGAGAGACTGTGTACCAATTTGCGTGATGTTTGGACAAAATCTGTAAGTGTACTGTGCAAAAACTTGTTTTGTACAAAGCGGCAAGAATAGTAACAACTTCCTTTCTTGACTTATGCAAATACAGAACATAAATCAACCACATAACCATTAAGGTCAAGCCAAATATTAGTCCAGTGGTTTGGACCTAAGTCAATGCTCAAATTCAAAGGCAGAGGAGCGAGGCGTGACAAAGGATCAATCAGTCTTATTCATATTAAAACACCTAGAACGCCCAGGGGTATTTAGGTCCATTAAATCAGAGCGCCCAGCGATTTACAACGGAGCACATTTAGCGACTCTCCAGGCGCTATCCAGGCTGTAGCTGAGGTAGCTTGATGTAGCACTCCCGAGGCGATCGACAACAACGGGAGGTATGATTAATTCTAACGCGACTAGCGACGGGACCGCGATGGGCCGTCTAAAACATAATCTTTGCTTAGAATTGGACGGAAAGATTTAGATCAAGACTTATTCACGTTTTAAGATTTTCGATCTGACCCGCTAAAATGGGGGGGAACATTTTCGATGACGTCCCAACCGGAAATAACATAGAATGTTGCGCAACAGACGCTCCCAGCCTGTGGAATGATGCGATCGGTTTTGATATCAATAAATCTCTGTGACAACAAACATGACAACATGACAACATGTGTGCAACATTATTAATCTCCGTCCTGAGTGCTGGGCATTACTATTTGTTAGGACGGAGAACTCCGTTTATGCCGCTCGGGGTGTTAATGCTATATTATCATTAAAAATGTCATGGCATTTCATTCTTTAAATCTTTAAAAGTGAGTTTTCCTTGTTATACTGCTGAACAGGAGCTTATAAGGTATACTACTTTAATTACATTGATCCAAGCTGGAACACAATCGATTGATAGAAAATTTAAATAAACATGCTCTGAAAATGCATGCAGTATTTTCTGAAAATGTGTTATGTGATCAGGTGGGTGGCCTGCAAACACTTTTTGAGCGGGCCCTGCCCCTGATCCAGAAAAGGTTGAGAACCAACCACTCTAGTCCAGGTATTCAACCTTTTTCATGTCAAGGTCCATTATTTATTCTGCCTATCGAGCCACAGACCACCATTTGATGACATTTAGCCTCTCAGAACCAACTCAACCAAGACAATTTTATTTTGATCAGGAGAGGGAAGTCTGGAACCCATCTGGTGGAGCTGTTGCCCCCACGACCCGACTACGGATAAGCGGTTGAAGATGGATGGATGGAAATGTTGATCAAAATAACATTATTCTTCTACATTCTCTAATTGTGTAGACTTAAATTAAGTAATGCAGATGTTTAACAATCATTTACCAAATGGACCCTTATGGTTCTATTGCATTTCAAATTTGAATTGATCATTAAAATAAACATCGGCCCACCCATCTGACCTCTACACTTTTGAGATTGTCAAGTGGGCCCCCCCTGATCCAGAAACGATTGAGAAGCCCATAAGTGGTGATGTGCCCCACCTACCTAGCACCTCAGAAATCTTAACTTTTTCTCTGCTTTCTACGTTTATAATCGTAGCTAAAGCTAAAAGGTACTAAAGGTGCTAAATACATACTTGTTCGTAGACAACCGTATACTCCATATATGAAAGCGGCGACCGTCAATTTACCGCATTGCTCCGGTTACTATGGAGAGCCTCCGTCCCCACCAGCTATGGGATTTTAAAATCCAGCTCCATTGAACCTCCATTATAACAGGATTTTCAAAGCGCTGTATCTCTAAAGCTTCGAGCGCTGTCCATGGTGAGCCGTCGCGCATCCCGACGATCGTAAATAATTTGTGAATTTCGCTGAGCACATGTAACTGTTTGTAATGATAGCTAAGGGGTATGAGCTACGGCTAACGATGACACAACAACTGCCCCCACCTCACTGAATAACCCGGAAATGAAACGAGGAGCGTAGAGTGAGAGCGGACGCGTGGCATACGTTACGTGTGCTTATGCTACCACCTAGCAGCAGTAATAAAGTTAAAAAACAAAAGCGTAAAAAAAAACATATTTGCAAATAAAAAATATATATATATTGTTTTGACTCAGGTGGTGGTATGTACCTGCCTGGGGGGGAGAAACGTAGAAACAAGGAGCCTGCTGTGAAGCCACATCACGCTGCTATAGAGGAACTCTCCCTTTTCTGCTCTGTGCTCCAAGTTCTATACACTACAAATTTAACATTGCACTTCCAAAATTCCACTGCCGGCCCCCAGCCAAGTGTGGGGGCCCACGGGCACAAACAGCACACGCACGCACGCACGCACGCACGCACGCACGCACGCACGCACGCACGCACGCACGCACACACGCACAGAAATGTATGTTGGCGCACAATCACATACACTTACATGCATGCTTTTTGCTTATGCACAAGCATGTGCGCACACACACACACACACACACACACACACACACACACACACACACACACACACACACAACCCCTGCGGTGGATGTAAAATCAGCACAGCTCTCTGAAATTCCACTAACACCTTCCACCCCATGCAGGGATACACGCACACACACACGCACACACACACACACACACACACACACACACACACACACACACACACACACACACACACACACACACACACACACACACACACACACACACACACACACACACACACACACACACACACACACACACACATTACAGACTCCCATGTTATGAACTCAGAAGCATGAATTGCGCACGGACGCACGCACAGTCCGCACACACACACACACACACACACACACACACACACACACACACACTCCCGTGAACCCACGCAATTAATGTGAAATAACATCCATCTTCCCCGCCCCCCTCCCTTCTCCATTACAAATAGCTGAGGATTGCATTCTCTCCCTGGGCCCTGCCTGCCTGTTGTTGTTTTTACATGTCTTGTTGTGTGCAATACTCTCCCCTCATCATCGCTGTGGGATGGAAACCTTGTATGTCCAAAACCATTACCTTTTCAGGAAATGTAAAAAAAAAAGTGTGATCCATGGTAGTTATTATTTAGCCACAGGCTCTTGTTAATACATTTCATTGCTTTTTGATATTTATAAAAACCCATGATTAGACACACGTAATCACTTTCCCTGTGAAATTGTTTTCAAAAGTAGCAGAAATAGCTGATCTACAAGCTCACATTGCATCTCATCGCAGTGCATTGCGACTCGCTGTGAGCTTGTAGATCAGCTATTTTAGCTACTTTTGCACCTCACTGTTGTATGACGAAGTATAGGGCATTAAGCCATTAATTAATGAAAAAACGTAAATTAAAAAGTTGAAGCGTGGAGATAAAAGGTTTCCTGCCCGACATGACAGCAGCATTATGTAAGGCACAGTTACCCAACGTGAGCAGTATGCTCAGAGGGGGTGCTACGCCACAGCTCTCCAGACTTAGCTATAAAGAGTGTTTTTAATTTGTCTCTACTTTTCTCTCTCTTTTTTGCCTAGCGTTAACAAAGGATGGGAAAGAAATGAACAAGACAAGACGATACATTACAAAGGTCAAACATTGGGAATTCAAACTCGCGACATCGCCCGCACCTGCTGAGGGATGCGACAGAGAGAGCGAGCGAGAGAGAGAGAGATAGAGACAGACAGAAAATGTACAATCTTTTTATAGTTTCATAAGATAGTATTACCCAGTAGTATTAGCTCTGTTTACACCTATATTTTATTGTTTTATCTTTATTGTTTTGTTCCACTTTTGCTTTGGCAATGTGAACGTATGTTTTCTCATGCCAATAAAGCTCCTTTGAATTGAATTGAATTGAATTGAGAGAGAGAGAGAGAGAGAGAGAGAGAGTCAACTGAGTCAGAGTGCACTCAGAAATCACCATGGTCCTTTGAAGAACCATTTATTTATTCACGTCTAGAGGTGGAGCCACTTCGTGGCCCTCATACCTACGTTGCACCGCCGATTCGACTCATCATGACGACACGCTTTATTTGGGGGTTTTGGAGTCTGATGTCATGACGACATGGTTTGTTTGGGTCTGATTTCATGCAGTCACAGTCAGCATATTTGGGCGTAGCTGTGAGTGGGAACTCTATATATGGACATGTCTGAGTCACAGTGAACTCTATATGGGTATTATGTCTGAGTCATATGATGGGGTGGTGGTCCTGCTGGCTGGCCTGCCCGCCCGCAAAACCCATTAGCCAATTTTAATATTATTACATGAAATATACTCCATGAACCGGTGTCTCCCAGCCAGGGCTCTATACTTGGTTCGCTCCTTTTCCCCTCTCTATATCAAATATCTTTGTCGAAAATAGCCGATCTGTCGCAACATGTCACAAGCTTGTAGACCTTGTAGCAAATGTTCAACAATCACCTATTAAGACCTGGCCACAATTGGGATGCTAGGATTTAAGTGGTTATGGTACCTCAAAGAACCATCCAGAAAGGTTCTCTAGAACTGCGTGTGGATTATTATTATTATTCAAGTTCAGCCCCACTTCAGTGCTGGCACTGACTTGATGCCTTTGCTGGTGAACAGCAGGTGAGGTGAGGGATGGTGGTACACCACATGGGGTCCTGATAAAGAATGTGTGAGATAAAGGCATCTGCCACAGGGGAAGCATAGAGGAACGGTGCACTCATTGTATCTGATAATCGATAGTTTCTTTTGGGGGCTCTGCCTCTGACACGTTCCGCTCTATGAACACAACAATAACTGTGCCGGCTACAATGAGCACCCAGACATGTGGCTGTTAAGGAGGGCATGTGAGTACACCTCTCCCACTGCCTATGCAGACAAAATGTTAATTTATTTCCCAACAATGTAACAGTATTCATGTCTAAGCGTGGCTATATTTAGCTCGCTCAACCATACAGACACGCTCTCTCGCTCACTATAAACCTAAGGTCGCTCGAGCCTTGACCATAGTAGTCTCTCTCTTTCTCTCTCTCAATGTCATGACACTCTCTGTATAATGTTGTTCTGTGTTTGCATATAGGTCCCACCACATCGAAGCCAGGAATAAACACTGTGAAGCTACCTGTCATTTTGCCAGCACCAAAATGCCAGGCGTAAAAGATCGGTGCCGGTTCACGCATGGCATAAACATTAAATATACCAGGAATTTGGCAGCAATTCCAGTACGTGTGAACAGGGTTCAATCCCTTGTGGAATGTCCCTCTCTGGTCTTTGGAATCCTTTTGGTCTGCTATGGACAGGAAGCCGTGTTACCAAATAAGAGAATAGGGCTACAACTATCACTTATTTTTTGGCAAATGTTATTCATCGATTAATTAAGAAGCACATTTTCTTATTCTCATTTTCTCGCCAATTATCGATTATTTTCTAAAATGGAGTAAATCGATTATCTGGATTAACTGTTGCACCCCTCTTGGAGACTGAAATGCACATAAGAGGAAGGGGCCAAAGCACATTGGTCGTGCCTGGGTCATGCTGCATGCATTCCTCCATACATGTGATCCAAAGTGATATGTCCTCGCCGTCAAGTCTCCCATTGTCCTTGATGCTTCTTCTCGTGAGCCCTTCTCACAGAAGGAGTGTGGGGGGGCTCAGATACAGAGGGAGACAGATCCTCCATTGATAGGGCCACTAAAATAGAACACTCCCCTTTGTGTACTACTGTAGCTCCTTTGTGGGCATAATGTTCTGGAGAGCCGCACATGAGGTGCAGGGACGGGGACAGAAGCAACACAGTAAAATCCTCGAGTGTTAATTTAACTCTCTGAGATTGTACAAATGGAAACAACTGATCCGCAAGCCATTTAGGTTCCATCCAAAGCGATAGAGCCATTAGAGGAATAACTATAGCGTGTGGAATCGAGAACATTTCCGCGGTCACGAAATACAATCAAGCGGGAGCTGACATGGAACGGTGCTGATGCTAATATGACAGTGTATTGCTATCATAGGAAAACCTTGTAACTTCAGTGACAATGTGCCGTTTTCTTTTTACGCATATATTTCAACTTCCCCTTAGGCGAACTATGACACTTATCTTGATTTTTTTTATGTACGTCACTGTACATGTTTAGTAGGTTTATGATCACGAGACCCTATAACACCCATTCAATTTGATATCTACCACATTTCTGTGAGGTGACCAGTCGGGAACCGTATCCCCGATCCCCTTTATTTCTTGATTCCTGAAAATTGACTTTTACCGTGAGATATGAGATTGTCAACGGACGACAACAACATTCCCGAAAATTGCTTTTACAAAATGGGCCCCGTCACTGGGTAATTCTTTGGAAGGCAATCACCGTAAATGGAGTCCTACCATAGGTTCATGAGCCATTTAGAATGCGATGGCCTCCGACGCCATTGGTCTCACCTCCTGTACCCTTGCTCGCTCGCTCACTTGCTAGTCAAAGATGCCACAGCGGCATGGCAGGCGGAAGCTAAATTGAACAGGGCCTTCTATGCGCGAAGAGGCTGAAATGATTGAATAACACAATTAAGTGATAAAGGGACGCTTGTTCACCGCAGCGCGGCATCTGACTGGGGAACAGCATGTGGTGAAAAGGAGTGCTAATATACAGGGTCACACGGCATCAGAGTGTTCTCTCTCTCCACTATCACTGGAACAATCGGTTATTGAACTGTACATTCCACATGTCCAGTGTGTTTGTACAGGGTGACCACATTTTATAAATCCCAAAGCGGGGCCCTTAATCACTTGAATCCAATTTAAAAAATAGCTAAAAATAGCCATTTAAAAAGCTCACAATGAAAGATTGTTTGTGTGCAGAATGGGACAACAATAATTATTCCGGCATGCTAAGGAGGAAACAAAAACTAAAAAACTGTTATTGTTAGAGGTTTGCTTTTGACTACAGAAAATGACATACTTTAACCCATTTCTTAATGGAAGCCACTTCATTTTTATTGAATGGAAACACCTCGTGAGTTAAAGAGCCCACTTAGGCCATGTGCTTGTAAGAAGGTGCCGTCTCAGTTATTAGTCATCCATATTTGAAACCTTGCACTGTGCTTTTTGGTGATTATTACAACAAACACAAGCTAAATCATGTGCTAATGAGCAGTGAGCACCAATACCATAGTTTACAATGTGGGGTCCGGGAACCCCCAGGGGTCCTAGAGGGGGTTGCAGGGAGTCCCCAGCTAAATAATTGATAAACCACATTGACCCTTACAGATCTGTAAGTCTGAGAGTTAAATGAACACTTAAGGATTCACAGTGTAGTTTCCCAGTAGGGGCCAAGAGATAAACATTAAAAAAGAAGAAAATATCAAATGGCGGTCCGTAGCATTACACATATCAAACTGGGGGTCCTTCAATTTTGAATAAGGTTGAGATGTTTTCAATTTAGTAGATTATAAAAAAATGATTTTAATTCTTTCTTCAATAATATTTAAGAAATGTGCTAAATATATACCTTTAAAACCCTGCTCCTCGATTATTCAATTAACCAACACGGGCCAGTTTAAGTCTCTTATTGGTTCTAATTATCGGTTTCAATACATCTTCGGTTTATTTCACAGCCCTACCCCCCTACCCCCATCTCCAGAGTCAAAAGGTCAAAACCCCTGAAATTCTTGGGCTTGTTTGCACATTACACACCCGATTTAAGAGTGGAGTACATGGGTTTGATGAATGAGGCCCCATGATCTTCCTCTCAATCCCTCTATTGAGCAAGCATGTCCTCCTGAAGGTGGGGGTGGGGGGTGCATGCGTTTTAAATTAATCAATCCCCCCCCCCCCCTTAGCAGACGGGGGGTGGGTGGTTGTCTGCGGCAGTGAAGAACACCACACACACACACACACACACACACACACACACACACACACACACACACACACACACACACACACACACACAAACACACACACACAAACAACAGTGTCATCTGTTTGCACGAAGGTGGCCAGGACCCAGCCCACTAGCTGTGTCCCTGCCTGGCAAGGAGGAGAGGAGAGAGGGAGGAGAAAAAGGAGGGGAGGACTACGACGACGAAGGAGAGGAATAAAGAGGGACAAAGATTAACGGTGCTTAATCAAACTGTTAATTAACTGTTAATCAAACAAATTGATTATAAAGAATAATCTAAAATAATTGATTTGGGGGTGGAATTGTTTCCCGCCTTTTTCCTTTTAAAGGAATTATGAATCAAATAGCCGATCAAACAAGCTCACAAAATCACATTAGAACGCTTTCGCCTCAATTCGTTCATCAAAACGCGCTTCTCGGTTAATCAAAAAACTAATAAAGAATAATCGCTTAGGAAATAATCGACAGTTGCAGGCCAATATAGGAAAGATGGTAAGAGGATGGAGGATGAACGTTCAAGGCAGGAAGTCTGGGGGAAGCGGAGCACACAGTAAAATCTTGAGTGTTATTATTAGTTTAACTCCAAGAGGATAAAGAACAGACCCAAACGGGTCCATTTTTACATACTGCTGGGTTCTACTGCGCAGAAAGATGGGAGAGGTAGGAGGAGCTGTGAAGCCTGGCGTATACTCAATCGTGCAGAGAAAATAGTAGATCTACAAGCTCAACGGCTCACATGCAGGCTGTATGTCTGCTATTTTCAGCAGAAAAGGGAAAAGACGGCGGAGAAGGACAGCAGGCCTCAAGCCAGGAGGCTGAGTTAGAATAACAGCCGAGGAGCATGGGATATGCTGGCCTCCGTATGTGTACAAAGGCACCTCACAGATGACAGTGCAGTGGCATACCGGGCGCTGGGCCAGAGATTCAGCCCCCATGGGGATAGTCCTCCTCCCTTTCACTCTAACCAAGTGACTCTCTCTCTTTCTCTCGCAAATCTCTGCTCTCACTGTCTGTGTGCGTTTAAAAGACCTGGCTTTTCCTCTTCATTTTATTTCTCTTGCTCTTCCCTTCTTTCCGCCTTAGTATTTTGTCCCCCTTGTCAAGAAAAAAAGGCTTCTCCCAACGACGCAAACGTTATGTAATACCAGGCCAGTTCCCAGTTAACCAGTATACATTGATTTTACACCCATATTATTCTAAACTACTGCATCCTCCCTCCAGTGCCCTACTACTCAGCTGGTATTCACACGTTACGTTTTTTCTCTAATCGAATCAGATCTGCCTCCAAGTAAGTGGGAGTGAGAGCTAGCACTCAGCACTCGCACAAAACAGACAACGCCCTCCAACTGACATTTGTTTTCCCACTAAATTGTGGCTTAGGCAGGGAGGACAGCGTGGTAAAAGTCACACACACACACACACACACACACACACGCACGCACGCACGCACGCACGCACGCACGCACGCACACACACACACACACACACACACACACACACACACAAACAAACATAGTATTAACTGTAAGACAATGACTACAAACTCAAATTGTGGTGGTGTGTGGGCTTTCTCAGAGACCCTATTGTTTGTGTCTCTTACAAGCGTACCTGACCCTGCAGTCACTGTGTATCATTGTGGGTGTCATGGCGTTGTGGATGTGTTATTCTGAGCCTGTTAATGTGTGGACATGTTGGGGTCACCCAATCTGAGAACCCATCGTCAAAAAAGAAAGGAAAAACAGCACCGTCTTTTCCTTTGAATTTGAATATTGATGTGGGTCAACAGTCTGTCTCGAGACACTATAGGTGTCACCTGAACTGAAATTTTCACCTAAAGTGATCATCAAAGCATAATTTCTGCACCAACTGAGGGTCCCGACCCAAACATGATTAAAGGACAGAACGGTATATATTTCTGTAGTTTTGTTTATGTACTTTGAACTGCAGGATTTGGAGTGCCTTGAAAAACTCAGTTTGCCTGACAAAGTTCGTCCCGAGTACAAAGTACAAACACTAACAAAATAATACTGTTTTGACTCCTATCGCTGTTTTTTAGGAGTGCTCAATTTCTAAGCATTTGTCAATAAATCCAGCAAACACAAAAAGGCAAAGAAAAAGGTTATGCACCCCTGCTTTAAAATATCATAGTTGCAGCAAGCGATGCTAACTCAGTACTAACAGTACAGTGAATTGTCATTACCAAGGCATACCTAACCTTTGGCAGCCGCTGCCACTGTTTATCCAGTCCAACAAGCGCATGGGCAGCCATAACAACACTAATTGCCTAAGAGTTCACTTTTCCCCTAAAGTGGTTAAGTACTGCATTGTGCCACAAAAGCCATCTGGGTTCCTCTCTTACATCAATCTATATCTCTTACACATTCCAAAACTCCAAGAGGAGAATGTAAGACACACGCACTCACACATTCATAAATAATGTAAAGGAGACCGGTAGTGTTTCCTTGTCTGTCCGCAAAGCTGGTGTGTTGCAGCCACTTCAGTGGTATGAGTTGGGAATGAAGCCACAGTGGTATAACCACTTAAACTATATACTTAACTTGATTGTAAGTCAAATTTCCATTGTATGCGAAAATAGCCGATCTACAAGCTCACTCGCCGAATGTTCTTCTATTTTTCTTCCGAACTTTCTCCTATTTTGACATTCCCAGAATTGGGAGGTGAGGGTTTAACGCTGTGGTTACGGTAGGTCTGGGAGAGATGAATGCGGTTGGTGACCTCCCACCCAGACCATGTTACTTCAAGCTCTCTTGAATGGGGTGGAGTGATATTCTTTTTTGTTGATTGTATATTTTCTTAGAATAGTCATTTTTAGCTGTAACTATGGAGCTACTAGTTGGGGGCGGCCATAGCCGAGTGGGTATAGAGGCGGTCTGGTAATCTGAAGGTCACCGGTTCGCCTCCTGGCCCGCCCGGCGCCCATGTCTACGTATCCCTGAGCAAGACACATAGCCATTATAGCCCTCATAGCCATCAGCTGGGTGAAGCTGAAAGCCTGAAACTTCCTCTGTGGGATTAAGAAAGGTCTCCTCTCCCTAGTAAGCCAGGGTGGTCTATCGTTTTGTCAATGCAAAATCCTCAAGTGCAAACCGAGAGCTGTTGCAGTTTATCACAAGTGCTAGTTTGGTTTATAGATAGGCAGGCAACATGCAAATGATAATTTGCTTTATTTATTCCCCAAGACAATAAGAAAATATAACTTCAGTAACACTTTAATTTAATATGGTGCCGTGTCAACCTAAACATAACCACAAGCACGGGAGCAGCGCAAGCATGGGAGCAGGGCATGTTCGGACTAACGGGACTTCGGAGTTATGGGCAGTCCCCGGGAAGGTATTGGCTAAACCCACATGCCGAGTTACAAAACCATCCACAGCAACCACGTGCGGAGGCAGAATTTTGTAAATGTTTGACTAGGTTAGTTCCTTCAGGAAAGAGGCTGATAGCGGTAACAGTTCAACGCCTTATTTAGCTTACACGCATTGGCCAGCTGCAGTATTATCCCTAGGGCTGATATGCCAGCTGACAAATCAGTGCAAGCTTATATCACCCACTCTGTCCTTTTATCACCCCCTCACCCAGTGCAAATAAAGACTGGGCAATGGGCATGTGATAAATATCTATTATCAGCGCTGACATCCATTTTACAATTTCAAGCTAAATGCTAATAAATTACTACAGCTATCTGGGCAGTGAAATCTGATGTTGCATATGATTTCATACTCATCTTACCTGCAGCAATCCAACATGTTTAAAGTGGATAAATCAGGTCAGGTCCATTTCCCCTGTGAAAAAGATAAAATGACTTTTAGCATGAGTTATTTTGGGCAAAGTTCCATTCAGTTATTCAGCCGCCCTCCCCAGGCCGGTTAACCTTACTTGATCTGTGTGGAAGGTCAAAAAACATCCCAGGCAATCATTAATATGCAACGATAATGAGTGAACACAGCTGACTTAAAAGCCTGCTGTAACGACACACTGCACCGTGCCTCCACCCCCCTCTGGGCGTACTGACAGTATGCTGTAACAACACACTGCACCGTACCTCCACCCCCTCTGGGCACTGTACTGACAGTATGATGTTACCTGCACCGTACCTCCACCCCCCTCTGGGCACTGTACTGACAGTATGATGTTTGTTACCTCCACCCCCCTCTGGGCACTGTACTGCACCGTACCTCCACCTCCCTCTGGGCACTGTACTGCACCGTACCTCCACCTCCCTCTGGGCACTGTACTGCACCGTACCTCCACCTCCCTCTGGGCACTGTACTGCACCGTACCTCCACCCCCCTCTGGGCACTGTACTGCACCGTACCTCCACCCCCCTCTGGGCACTGTACTGCACCGTACCTCCACCCCCCTCTGGGCACTGTACTGCACCGTACCTCCACCTCCCTCTGGGCACTGTACTGCACCGTACCTCCACCTCCCTCTGGGCACTGTACTGCACCGTACCTCCACCTCCCTCTGGGCACTGTACTGCACCGTACCTCCACCCCCCTCTGGGCACTGTACTGACAGTATGATGTTTGTTGGAGAAAATGGGAGCATAGGTGGGAAATAATGTAGCCTTCCCCTGGCACACGTTTCAAATATGAGTGAACCCGGAGAGGCGTGGAATTACCTTTGAATTGCCCTCTGCGTTATTTTAAGAGTGCAAAGAGATGGGCGAAAGGAGAGCCACTCTTCATGCGCGGGGTTAATGTGTGTCTCTGCTCACTTGTCAGATGTAATTGAAGGGAACAGCTTATGAAAATGAGGTGGCAGGGATGAGGCCTTTAATTAGATCAAGATCATGGACAGCAAAGAATTAGAATCCCCACTCTCATTACCCACAGCGAAAAATCTAGAGCAGCCAAGACGGTGGATATGCGGAGGGGAACTTTAATATCTCTGAGACAGTGTAATAAATGACGTTTTAAGGGAACATTCCTCGGTCGGTTTTGCCAGCACCTGCCTTGAATAACAAACTGCAAATCTGTAAGGTCACCTGAGCTTATGCTGAAATTAATGTCTTTTGTTGGAGTTAATGGCACCTCAAAGTCACCATATCCCCATACAAACGGCTTATTAGCTTCTATCATGTTACTGTTGTCATAATTTGTATGTAATCTCATGAATGTCAATTGCTCAAGCCACGCTTCAGTGCTGGGTGATACAACATGGACCTCATGTGACATCTAGTGGTGATGAATGCACAAAGTCTGGTTTGTTGGAGTTTATATAAAGGTTGTAAAATAATAGCTCAGATAGAGCAAATAATAGGTGGTCTAGAAATAGTGTGGAAATTATATTTTATTGCCTTTAATAACCTCTTGGCTTGGTAATGGCATACTGCAGGTGTTCACTTGTCTTTCACCATTTCGCTAGACAAGGACGGGAGGACAATATATATCGCTGATCAAATTAATTAGTCAGTGAATGCAGATGTTTCAAACCCCCTTCCCACTTGCACTGACCTTGACATTGTCCCATCAAGTCCACCGCACGTGACGTCATCCACATAAACACATTCGGGCCTCCCAGCCGCGACGTCAGAGCGCCGACGACGTCATTTGAGCTCAGTTGTGAGTGTTGTGCGCGCAGCATTTGCTCAGCACAGATATCCAAACCATCAGGAGGGACTACGAGCGTCAGTCGCTGACCCGAAGCCGTGTCGACATCTGCTAAAAAAAATATGGAGGCAAACGAGTAACGTTTTTGTAGCAGAATAGTGCAGGAGCAGTAGAGTACACCCACACACGTGTGTTTTTGTGGTCAAAAGTGATCAGAGATCCATACATTTGAGTTCAACCTCATCCGATCAGCCGATCTGAAGTTTGTACTTTAAATATTCGGTGAGTTGGCGTTTACTACCATAGATATGTTTACAACAACAAGACTCGCACAAAACATACGGTGTTAGTTAGCGTGTAATAGCTGTCTGCAAAACCGCGCCAGACTCTTGCTTAGAAATGAATACGGCTTGCTGCTGCTATTATTAATTTGACGTAGTAAGTAGAGAATCACATTGATGTTCGTGTTGGCATGGCCAGCTGATCGACATGCCCTATTTTAGGAATGTTATTGTAGCTGAGAAGTTGCAGCTGGAAGATTAAAGTAGCAAACAAAGCTAACGCAAGTACGCAGCACCGATGGAAACGTGGGGGATGCTAGGCTGCTTACCTTGTCAGTCATGGAGAGGACATGTGTTTGTGTGCCATTTGCCAATGTGCCTGACTGAGGTGTAACGTTACAGTTGGTGTTGTGTTGGAGCAACTCGGCTGCTCCTTTTTGATTAAATTACCGCCATGAAAGTTAACACGATAGCTAATGTTCCAGTCTAAAGGACCCCAACTTAAATTGATTGCAGGCCACGGACCCCCACATGTTTTGTGCCAGGACTGGGTGTTGCGGGACGGGTGCGCGCATTAGAGAAATTGTATCTGTTATATAAAAAAAGTCATTCGCTGGTTAATACCTCCTTTATAGCTTTATGGTTAATACTGGTCATGGGGAGATGATAATGATATCCCTAGAATGGCAGCGCTATTACATTCCATGGAGTATTGCATATATAAGCTAATGCTACATTGCTATTAGCTTATGCTATGGCTATACATACAGTCACATACCTCCCTGGGTCTGGGGGAGTCATCGCGGTGAGCTAATTGTTCTCTAGTTTAATTTTCACATCGTATATTAATTTAAACTTGTGGCAGAAAACGCGTGTCAAATATCTCCACTTCTTTCCCCTCTACATTCCCCTCTACCCATTATGGGACCCTCACCCGAAATGACTGCTCTGCTGGACTGACTGATTGATTGATTGACTGAATACTTTATTAGTCAGAAATGTAAACCGTACAGAGTACAGTCAAACACTTCTAAAGTCTAAAAGGATATCACTGAAACAAAATTCAAATCATCACAAAAAAATAATAATACGTGTATAGGTTGGGGGGGAAAGGAAGGGGTTTAAAGAGGTGGGGGGTAGTCACTTGCAGGCCATTTCCTCTCCCTTTGGCCTCCTGAAAGGTGGACTTTCAGGCCTGTTTCAAAGGATGCCAGTGATTTAAATTTTTTGAGGGAAGGGGTCAGGACATCCTTGGGTTAGGCTCAGGCAGGAGAATGCATGGGATGTCTCAAATCAATATTATACATCCTCTCATTGGGTTAACTACTAGTTGGTGAAATGAAACTGCTCCTAAGGCGCGATTCATACTCCTATTTTAGAGCCGAATAAAAGTCGGTTCGGTGCTGTAGAGCCTACAATGTGACGTCATTTGAGGTTTGGGGGGGCGGGTACCGTCCTAAAGTCGGCTCTTCGGTGCTACTGAAAATTTCTGACGAGCCGAAATCATTTCGGCACTACAGCGCCGAAACAGTGGAAAAATAGGAGTATGAATCGGCCCTAATTTTGCGGATCACACTGAGAACCACTGACAGCCGTGACAGGCCTGTAGCTATATAACCATATTTAGGATACATTTTACAGAGTACAGACTTGATTCAAGCATTCACTTAATACATTTCCTGTATTTCCTGTATTAATATGTTAACGGTTTTCCTAAAACCGTTAACATATTTTGGCTGGGACTGCTGTAGGTCTGAATGGGACAATGTAATGTAAGCCTATCATTATGTCAACATATAGCAGGCACAACCTGTCAAGGGACACGGTAATGAAACCAGTGGAGTTGCATAATGCATATCATCTGGTAGATACGTGCTTTCAGAACCACTGAATTCAATGGCCTCCTCTTCTTTGTTCTCTGCTTAGTGTTTCACATGCCAGTATGAAGTACATCCTGGTGACTGGCGGTGTCATATCAGGTATTGGCAAGGGCATCATCGCCAGCAGTGTGGGGACCATTCTCAAGTCCTGTGGCCTTCATGTTACAGCCATCAAAATCGACCCTTACATTAACATTGATGCTGGTACCTTCTCGCCTTACGAACACGGTGAGTGATTTGGAGAATGAATCCATTGAAGTGTTATCGCTGTAAGGCCAATTATTGATGGGTTTGATTGAATACCAAACGACTTTACGAGTTTACCAACTCGCCCCCGCAAATTTGTTTAATGTAGTTAACAGTTAATTTAGTATTTCTCTCCCTATCTGAAATGATCTTGTATACAGATTTATTTGATTGTATAGTAGTCGATCTCTATACTCTGTAAAATTAATAAAGAATAACATGACACAGAGACGGTGACTGCTTAATTAATTTAATTTAGGACCTTCTAGCAGTTAATTTCGTTTTATTAAACATTTCTTCCATGTAGCCCATGTTTTGTAATGGCATCATCATTCTATTATGCCCGTGGATATACAGAGTGAACTTAACAATGATACATTAATATGATAATACCTTTTATATAATCACAAACACGAATTATGTTTGTTATTTTCAGCTAGGTAGAGTAGTGGGGCGAGATGGAAAAGGGGCGACCGTACCCGTTACCGTTTGATTTAGGCTTTGCAGATATTGTGATTGGACTTAATTATTCATGATTACATAATACATTCCAAGTATTTTCACCAAAGGCAGAGCTTGCCTTTCCAGCATAATTATGGCTGCAAATGTAGTTATATAACCAACCATGATGTAATCTTGTACTATGTTGTATAATATTGTCATGATGTGGCATGGTTGATTTATGACTTTTGTAGGTTGTAGCTGTGTTGCTCTTTACTTTTTCTAATGTATTATATGTCTGACAATAATACACAATATATGGCACACAATGAAACCCCCCTTGTAAACAATAGTCATCATCATCATGTTCAGACAAAATGTGTATTAAAATGTGTACTACAAATTTGTATTGGCATGGTCTAAATCTTTTACAGATTTATAATATACCACCCCTAAAAATACATTTCCCACATATTTCCCATATTTACAGTAGGCTGAACTTGGTCCAGATTAATATTTTCAGACAGTTACTATTGTCTCAATAAAAGACTGAGGAAGTTTTGAGTAGGTTTGATTCTGCAGTCTATCATCATGCTTCTAAAAGAGTCATGTAAAATAACCCATTTAGTACTGAGGCTGATTTTTGCTATAGTATATACTGTAGATAGCAACAAGAACCCCAAAAGGGGTTCCCGTCCTGAATGGGATAAGTAGTTTGTAATTGCTCATAACAAACACATTGTTTGAGGATTGTTGGTTCACTAAGTCATATTGCTATGTTATAAACTGTGTGTGTTGCAGGTGAAGTATTTGTATTAGACGATGGAGGGGAGGTGGATCTGGACTTGGGTAACTATGAACGCTTCCTGGACATCCGGCTGACCAGAGACAACAACCTGACCACTGGCAAGATCTACCAGTCTGTTATCACCAAGGAGAGGAGGGGAGACTACCTGGGCAAGACCGTCCAGGGTGAGATTTGTTTGAGGGGTGTTAGCCCCTCCTATGCACAGCTTTGTGTGTGTGTGTGTGTGTTTGCAGCACGGAATGTGATGATTTGATTGGCTGATGTATGATGATAAGAGTGTCCCTCACTTCACACAAGTGTGATTTCCCAAACAATGATGTTTCCCAAACAATAGGTCAGGTGTAAATATCGCCTTTTTTCATTTCCCATTTAAAAAATTGAATACAAAATAAATCTCTGTATTTGTGTTCCCTTCACTGTAACAATGAACCATTAACCTTTGACCACCAGATTTTACTGTGTAAGGGAAATCCAGCGGGGCATGTCAATGATAGCCTGGCGCAGCCAGACTTCATCCGCCCCTATTGCATATGCTGTCAATGATGTCATACAACTTGTTGACTCCATTTTGTTTTCCATACCTCGTCATCCAGTGGTGCCTCACATCACAGATGCAATCCAGGAGTGGGTGATGAAACAGGCCAAGGTCTCAGTAGATGATGATGGGGTGGAGCCACAAGTCTGCGTCATAGAGGTATTACAAAATATAACTAGTTATTCACTGATTACAGTCACGTTGTTCTTGTTATGCATGTGTGTCTCTCTTGCACCCCACTTTCTTTTTCTCTAGTTTTCCTCCCAAATAAGATGCAATTCAGAACTTAATTAAATGATTAAAATATAATTGTAACCATTCTATATGGTAGAGAATGTTAATACAATATATCTGGCACATCTGCAGTGGTTGGAGAAGGAGGTGGTCTCCCTAGGCTCTTCCATTGAGAAATAACAGATACCAAGTGTTGGGTAGGATGCATACTGGTTGACGGCTAGTACTGCCTGAACCTCTTCCCTAACCAAGTGGGGATGCCTTATTGTCAAGAGTGGTAGAAATTTGATCTCATGTGGCGGTTCTGCATTTCTATAAAAGACATGCCAGAGCGCCCTTCTTCCTAGTGTTGAGTGTCGCACTTCAGTGCGCTTGGCGTCTAGGGATTTTCGGTGGAGCGCCTTGGGTGCCTCAAGCAGAAAATAGTTAAACTTTTGGGAAAGGAGAACCTCTCATCAATGTCGCTTTTCTATGCAAAGGGTTGGAGAGACATGCCCCAAACATGTGTGGTACTCTGGACATGATCCAAACAAAGCTCTACGCTTGGCAATAAACGCTTTCTTGTTGGCAAGTGCTTGCGTTGGGTGTATGTAAGAGCATGCTCTTGACTGCTCTATATTTAAAGTGTAATGGGACAACTTGTAATTCAGTGTTTTGTTAACCCATCTTGTACTATTGTATTTTGATATGTCTGTATGTTTTCTCTGGCATATTTACACTTAATCATGCATATGCATTTCATCACATCTCTTAGTGTTCATTAATTTACATTGTCCTGACCAAATAAACAATAAAGTAAATAACTTGTGATTTGGCAAAAACAAATAGCTTGGCTTGACTTGACTATTAGTGAGGGATGTTGGGAGTAGTGGAGGCTCTAATAGAAGGGTTATAGCAGTCATAGATTTGGGTGAAAGCTGATTTAGAGACCACATAACAGGGTAAGTACAGGGAAGAATGCTCTTGTGGCATTTGATCCTACTGGCATTGGTGTGTCTTTGGTTGCAGCCAAGTAGTATTTCCAGTACAAGCACAACCTGTGAGGATATTATTATATAAGCTGTGAAGTGAACTGAGACAGTGATCACATGCAGTAGCCTTAAAACTTCAGACACGTTTCTGAACTGTCTGTATGTTCTGACTTATGTAAGAGGTTTGAGCAGCAGTGGTGTACTGTAACAAGTACGGACAACCTTGTCTGAGCTCGTGTTTTTCTATCAACAGCTTGGCGGAACGGTGGGGGACATAGAGAGCATGCCCTTCATAGAAGCCTTCAGACAGTTCCAGTTCAAAGTGAAGAAAGAGAACTTCTGCAACATCCACGTCAGTCTCGTACCACAGGTATGTGTGTGACGTGAACAACCACAGGAACCAATATCCAATGTCCAGACCCTGTATAATCCTCGTCCAGAGTCTATGCTTTGTCCCTTCCTTTTTTCCCCTCTATGGCAACCCTCTTGGCAAAAAATAGCCCATCTACTAGCTCAAAATGTATTGCGTTGTGAGCTTGTAGATCTATCATTTGGGGCAAATGTTCGCCTAGCTTCGCCAAATGGTCTCCTTTTATGACATGTGCAAAATAGGGAAGCTAGGGTTTAAGTAGTTATAAGTCAACTGCACTAGGCTGGGTTAGTGAAAGGATGTGTATTTATGAAATGGTGTGACAGTATAATAACCATATACCATGGGTATGGTCTGCATTTTTGAGGGGCGCTAGCCCCTCCTATATACAGGTTCAATGTTTGTCTTTAAAAACGCTATTGACAATGAAGGGAAAATGTACGTCATATTGTCCCTCATTACGTCATATTGTCTCTTTATTGTTAATGGCATTTAATGTTTGTTGGCACCGTTTGTTTCACATCACCTAATCAACAGTTAGACTTTAATATATTAGCGCCCCTCACTTCACACGGGTGTGATTTTTTTTTAGTTTTATATCACTCTGCTGCAGCTAAGAAAACATCCTTACCCTGCGCCCCTTAGGTGTAATATAATGACAATAAACCGTGGTCAGTCGTGAGTTATTGCTTAAATAATTGTTGCTCTTTCTAATGCCCATTCCTTTCCTTCAATAGGCCTTAGGTCCTTGTTATAGGAATATGTTCTTGCCTATAAAAGGAATAAGAAAAATATTGATGCCGTTTTTGGCCTATATAAAATAAATAAAATGCATTTTTTTATACACACTAATAAAAGTATGTTCTTAAAGGACCACTTCACCACTTTTCAACTTCTCTTCCTATAATTGGTCCTAACTAATGTTCATGATAAAATACCACCATTTTTTCCTACTCAGTCTGTGTCTCATAGGAAAGCTGTGGGCAGTTCAGAAACCCGTCCACCAGTGACATCATCGATGGTGAATCCAAGCTAATAGAAACGGCAGGCTTTCGTTTCCTGAAAAGTTGCAATGCAAAAGTTGAAGCCATCGTTCTCACGATAATAAAAATCTAAATATATTTTAAAACAAATCTTGTTTAAAAAGAAATGATGATGTCACTGGTGGACGGGTGTCCGAACTGCCCAAAGCCCTCCTATGAGACACAGACTGAGTAGGAAAAAATGGTGGTGTTTTACCATGAACATTAGTGAGGACCAATCATATGAAGAGATGTTGAAAAGTGGTGAAGTGGTCCTTTAACACCTTAGAAGCCCGGAACTATTTAATCCATTTCATCCAGGGTGCCCATCATTTGTAGCGCACAGACCACTTTTACCGGCGCACCGGAAGCTGGTGTGCATGTCTGTGTAGCAGCTAACAATAGCCACACCACTCTAGAGTCGATCGACAACAACGGGAGGTAATAATAAATCTATCGCGACTAGCGACTGGACCGCTGAGCGCCGTCTAACACAGGATCTTTTTTCAGAATTAGACGGGATGATTTAGATCGGAAGTTATGATCGTTTTAAGATTTTCGTTTTCGTCAGCTAAACAGGCAGGGGAGATTTTCGATGATCTCCCCTGCCCCCTTTCGATGACGTGTCACTTTTTGACACGTCATCGTATCGGGCAACAAGCGCTCCAAGGCTCTAGAGTCTAGAGCGATGCGAACGGTTTTCTTTTCATTAATCTCCGTCTTGTTTATCAATCTCCGGCTTGGGCACTTGACCGTGACCTTGAACTTGGACGGAGAACTCCGGCTTGGCCATCCAAGGTGTGTTGATATGCCTGGATAAATACACGTGAAATAAAATGGACAAAAAATATTGGTGCTGTTTTTAACTACATTTGGAATGGGTGATTTAAAATGTAGGGTTGTGTTGCTCTTGCTCATAAACAATAAAAAAAAAAATCTCTTGTACGTGTCCTCAGCCCAGCACCACTGGAGAACAAAAAACCAAACCCACACAGAACAGTGTGCGGGAGCTCAGAGGACTGGGCCTCTCTCCAGACCTGGTGAGTCCAGATCCTTTACAATTCCTCCTAGATCAATTGGATTCGTTCATTATCTGATCCTGACATGCATTTGTCTATTTTGTCAGATCATGTGCCGCTGTGCCACACCACTGGAAACAGCTGTCAAAGAGAAGATTTCCATGTTTTGCCATGTGGAACCAACTCAAGTAAGAATTATCCTGAAATATACACAAAATTGTTTCTTAGTTATTCCTTAAAGTTAGTTTTCCACTGCACAAATGTCTTTAGTAACGTTTTTTTTACATTATTATATGATTGGCTACATTGGCTGCTTACTACTAGAATGCCTAGACAAAAGCATTAGTGGAAAAACAAAGGACATTTCAAGAACATGGTGTCTGTTTTTGGATAAGCACTGTTTTCTTTTTTGTTTTGATTTGTTTTGTTTTTTCGGCTAAAGAGCAGTCTATAACTCAAAGGTCATACTGCTGATTAAGACCACAATGACTTGTCAACTAAAGCCAAAACAGGCAGTTATTAACCTGCCTCTCAATCTGCAGGCCAGCCTGCTTCCCTAATAAGAGTTAGACTAAAGGATCTTTCATATGCGTTTATTTAACCCGTAAATCGTTGCGCATGATGTATGATGATATGCACTGATGCATATATTCTATTAATTGCGGAAGATTTCACAGAACTAAACACTAAATAGTCATCAAGCAGTGAGGGTGATTGTGTGGTTACTCACAATCACTTAGTGAACACAAAAATAAAAAGGAAATATTGGGTCCATTCTAAGATCACTTTGAACAAGGAGAGTTTCACCTGCTGATCATGTTAATTTTTGTCCCAGTTTGATGCTTGGGTAATTACTTCAGGCACATTAAAAATAAGACCCCTGTGATCCTAAACAGTGGCTGACAGACACACACACACACACACACACACACACACACAGAGAGATGAGCCTTTCCTCAATCCACAGGCTGTAGGCAGCCTCAGACAACAAGATGCGATAAAAGCAGAAAGTCAAACCTGGTCTGAAAAAAATGACTGAATGAAAATGAATTCAGAGCAAGTGAGTGACTGACACGTGATTGACACAACATGATGAGGTTGATTTCATTTTTTTTACGTGCAACGAAATTTGGGTGAAAAATATGGTCCGGTGTGCAAGCTCCCTTTAATGTGTGTTTTCTGTCTCTCCCAGGTGATCTGCGTTCATGATGTGTCGTCCATCTACAGAGTGCCTCTGCTGCTGGAGGACCAGGGTTTGGTGGAATACTTCTGTCGGCGTCTGGACCTGCCTGTGGAGTTGAGAGCCCGATCCAAGATGCTCAACAAATGGAAGGAGATGTCCAACAGGTGAGAGACACAGGCCTTCTGAGTCCGATGACCACAGAGACTTATTTTTGCGACGTTCGAACATGAAGGTCTAACAACGGATCTCAAAGTAACGTTGAATGGTGTATAATATAACATTGCTTTTGGTGGAGAAGCAAGCAGTGACTGTTGCTGGGTTTAAACAAGCGACTTTTTGGCTACAGAGCGGTCTCAGGTCAATGAATCATAATGAATCTCAAATTTGAATTCAGTACAATTAAATGGTTGGTTACCCACATTCACAGTGAGGCAAATGAAGGAAAACGAAATATTTAACAAAATAAGTAGGTTTAATAAGTAGCATATTGGGAATGGTATTTGCCATTTCTTTGTTGTTGAGCCGATTTGTTGGTCTGGTCGACATAGTGGACATTATTTTACCTTTTGATGACAAAAAAACAACGGATCTAAAAGCTCACAAATCAAAGATGTAGCATGGGTCGGGTTCTAGTTATATTTGTTGTGTAAGTAGTATGTAGCCATGAGGTCCAGACTCAGTCATCCTTCTCCCTTCCTCAGATCCGACCGCCTCCTGGAGCAGGTGTCCATAGCCCTGGTGGGAAAGTACACCAAGTTCTCAGACTCCTACGCCTCAGTCATCAAGGCCCTGGAACACTCTGCCCTCGCCATAAACCACAAACTACAGATCAAGGTAATCGTCACGGTGACCTTCAACGCTCTCGCTCGTGTGTGGTCTCGGCATTGACATGTTCAGGTTTTATGCTGACATACTGATTGCGAGAGACTATTATTTTGTCTTTATTTAAAGTCTTGTCTGCCTGTTTGTCCTAGTGCTGCTCATAAAGCACCAGGTTCTAGCTATGACTGATGCATTCCAAGTAAAGTTCATTGTCATTTTTCTGTTCAGGATTTTAGTTGTGTTTTCTCTTGCACTGCTGAACACTCGCTGCCCTCATATAGTGATGTGTGAGTGCATGCATGTACATGTGCATGTTGCTGTCTTGTGGCAAACATCTATAGGTATAGCTTGTGAAAGAACTTGTACCTCAGTGGGACTTCATAGAGATAAATGAAGGTAAAAAAAAAGAAGAAGGAAGAATCCAATATCAGAGACAAGACAACAGCAGGACATAATTGAATAGTAAATGTGTAGGATACTTGATTAAACGGAATATACATTCTTGACAATTCTGTGATATTATTTTGTAAGAGTAGGTGACTTCACTTATTTCAAAAGTTGAACTTCTCATTTTTGGAATGCAATAATTAGCTCTAGTGTTGACAAGCTCCCTTCCCGATTTCATTGCACTACTAGGACAAATACAAATGTAAAAACAAGAATTGATTATATCAATTAATTACCAGCAGACGGCTCGTATGAAAACATGGTCACAAAAGAGAAGAAAACCTTGTATTGTTACTAACACTGTTTGTACACAGTACATCGATTCAGCAGACCTGGAGGCCGCCACACTGCAGGACGAGCCAGTCAAGTACCACGAGGCCTGGCAGAAACTCTGCAGCGCTGAGTAATTACACAGCTCATCAAAACACTAAGCAATTATACTATTCCTACTTGAGAGTGCCATTTAGGAATCACTGACACTTTGTTCCAAATATGCTCTCCTCAATGAATCTCCTCTATCCCTCTCCACAGTGGCGTGTTGGTACCAGGAGGTTTTGGTGTCAGAGGAACTGAAGGCAAGATCCAAGCCATCAGCTGGGCTAGGAAACAGAAGAAACCATTCCTGGGTATGCATTACCACTAACTGTTATCCTCCATATAAATAAGGAAACCTCTGTCCCATCACTCTGTTCCGCATGATTCTCCTCAGTGGGTTGAGCTATTGATCTCAACTTGCACACAGGCATTGGCCATTAGCACAATGTTTATTAGCGTTTGTGTAAACCGGAGATTTGGTGTTCGGGCCATGAGATCTGTCGTCATGGTTACAGCCACGCAGGCTATGGTAGCTCTAGCCGTTGGCTATACTAACTTGGCTCACACACACACAAACCGGCGCAGAGACAAAGGCAGAACATATAGACGTTGCCAACTTATAATGGGCTTTCATTTAGGGCCTGTGTCGACTCCACACATTGCGTTTTATGAGTGGGGGCGCTTTGGATATCATCTCTCCATAGCACTAGCACGCATATTGGCACATGCACTGTTTGAATCCACGTTGTGTTATTATTAGCTCACATTGCTTAGCTGAAACAGCATAAACATCAACTTCTCATGGTTGTGTGTGGCAACGATTCACTTAAGGTCCGGGTAAATGGACTCTGCAAACACCTTCTAAAACCTAACCTAAGGTTTCTGAAAACCTTCAAATTCGTATTAAAAAATATATGTTGCTACATGTATACTATAGCAACGGCTTCAAAGGTATAACAACGTATAGGTTGCAGTGCACCAGGTCTAAATGGGTTATTGAACTAATGTCTGTATAGTCTCATAGTATCAGTAAACGGGATCTTCCAATCTCCAGCTCATTAATACAAATAAAATCCATTAGCTTCAATTTGATAGTGTCGACTTCAATTTCATAGTGTTCCAGTTCCAATTTAATCTGCTCATTGCATCACCACTGCCAATGTAACTTGTTTATCCTGTATCCTGTGTGAGGTCTTTCTTGTGAGAGCTTTGTGTGTAACACTACTTTATTTGAACACACACACAAAATATATAACACTTACACCACCTTTAAGCATACACAGAGGGTTTTCACAAGTATGCTGCACACGGGGACCTTGTTCAATGATTATTCAATCCCCTTGCAGCATGTTTCAACCTTCAACTATACAGTGTAATAACCATGTTGAACTTGTTCTGTGCAGGGGTTTGTTTGGGCATGCAGCTGGCAGTGTGCGAGTTTGCCCGTGATGTTCTTGGCTGGCAAGGTGAGAATCACTCTGATACCCCTCAGCGTATTTGAGTTGCTATAACAAGCTTTTCTTGTGTCTTTAATTTAGTTGTGTGCCTTTTATTGATGATACACAGTGACTAATGTAATAGAAAATGTATAAACAAGTTACAAATTGCTACAAATTATTGTGCATGGGGAAAAAAAGTGTATTAAAATGTTGTTGTCCTTTTCAGATGCCAACTCAACAGAATTTGATCCAGATTCCAAACACCCAGTGGTAGGCAAATTATTATTATTTAATACAGAATGTGGATCAGTGTCTTCAATTATTGGAAATACATGCGTTTAACTTAATCTCTCAACTATACCTAATGATTATGCTATTGATTACTTTTTTAGATTAATCAAGTAATCGATTAAGCACTTAAGCATTATGTAAAATAGTCAAAATAGAATATCTACAAGCTTATAAAAATGTTTTTGACATTTTATGTATTATCTTCTCTTTTTTTGATAAAATAATCAGTTTTGATTATTTTCTATAATCGAATAATTGATTAATTTGATTAACTCTTGCAACCCTAATCTCAACAGGTGATCGACATGCCTGAGCACAACCCAGGCCAGATGGGTGGGACTATGAGGTTGGGGAAGAGGCGGACCATCTTCAAGTCCAAAAACAGTGTGCTAAGTGAGTGGTGTTCTGAAATACACGTTGGATTGTTGGGTATCACACTCCATATTCAGTAGACTGTGTGCATTACTGTAGTCCCAGATTTCCTGAGGGTGGCATACTTGTCTCCGGTTCCAGGAGATATAAGTCCTTCAAATGTGTTTCCGGTTTAAGCATGCTGCTGCACCAATCAAGCGAGGCTATCGGAGACTGAACAGGAACTGTGTGGAAACAGTTATGCCACCTTCAGGAAGCCCATGACTACACATCTTGATTTGGGATTTTAATGTCACACTTAGAAAGCTGTTCTTACACTACAGAACCTTATTCTGTATTGATCAGTCATTGACCCATATGGTTAAAGATTACAATGTTACATCATGTAACATTCTGATTATCACATCATAGCCTGCTCCCCACCCTGGTTATAAAGACAAAGACATTCAATCTGACCATGAGAGTGAGCATGAGAGTGACCATGAGAGTGAGGAATCATACAGCTCAGTATGATTCCTACTCTTAGTTCCGGGCAGAGAATGAAACGTCTAAGATAGATTCATTGTTTACCAGCCATGCTTAGTTCAAACTCATGGTTTCAGTGGCACCGGAGTGTGATTTGAGCGGGAGAAGTGTCTGATGCTCTGACCTTCTGAAAACACGCTCACACTCCATTCAAAATCTGACCACTCTGCCCACATGCTCTGCTGCCCACCAACATTTGGACAGTGTGTTTGTGTCACACATACATCATACACCAACTTATGACAAGCACGTAAACACGCACATGGATATTCTCACTGTCAGGCGAATGTTACTTTTCAAGAAATGGCAAGAAGTGTTCTGAAGCATCCAATTTAGTTATTGCTTAGTCACAAGTGCTTGTTAATATTTTTCATTGGTTAAATATTACCCCAGAGATGATCAGTACCAAGGGGAGGCATTGGGTCCCATTTTTAGTATGATACAGCCGGGGAATAAAACCCCCGACCTCCCACTCTCAGGACGGACACTGTAACCACAATGCCACTAAGCTGGTATATATCTACGTAGGTGTAACTGTATGTATCTGTATCTATAATGTAAAAGCATGATTGAATATGATAAATGGGCTAGTAATTATTCATACTGTGGGCTAGTGCCTGCCTAGAATCCTTACATTCGACCATCGGCTGAAAGTGCAGTGTACTTTCCACACTTCCTCTGTGCACAAACATTTTCTCACACTACCCAAACACAAATATAATAATGCAATTTAAAGAGCAATACATCTCAACTGACTGTTAACACTGTCCAGGGTCCACTTACCTAGTGTGCCTTGTACTATTATATCTGCTGTATGGTATTCAATTGCTAATATCTCATCATTGCAGGAAAGCTGTATGGAGACGCAGATTATGTCGATGAGAGACACAGACACAGGTTTGAGGTAAGATCTATGGACCGTGTTTTCCGATATTTTCTTCTGGAAAGTCATATTTTTAAGAATTTCCTCCCTTCCTAATTTATGTCTTATGGATTAATATCCAGCTCAGGGCTATACTCTTGAGATTTCAATTTACACTGAGGATTTTACAGTGTAGATTGGGGTTCCAGAGATTAAAAAAAAAAGTCTGTGGTCTAATTTAATGCTGATCAGATGGGAAGTGAATAAGAGGACTCTTGACCGGTCGAAAACAACCTGTGGGGCAGTCAGCTGAGGCTTGTCAGTATATGGCAAGAAAGTGACTGTCATATATGACATATACTTAACAATCTGCTTCCACATGTCATGTGGTCACGTGAGATGGGATCGCGTTAGGTGCTGCGTTGCTCCAGCAGGCACGATAATCTTTAAAAATCCTGTAGTGTGTGATGAGCCAATATTTTAAAGTCTTGTTTGTGCATGATTAAGACCATAGAGAAGAGAGTAGCGTGTGATGCAACCAGATTTCCAAATCGTATAACACATCCCTTTGTTAAATCTATCTCCCATATGGAGAAATATGTTTTAAAGTCATTAAAGTGGCCCTTTAATGCATAGCCTCTCGATCATTCTTCCTATAATAGTTTTATATGACTTATTATTTGAATAAGATTCATGTTTTTATTGCATACTATAGCATTTGATCACTGACAGGCTCAGTAGTAGGACACGCAAAAAATGAGGTTCTTAGAAAAAAGTTTTTCAGAATTAAACTCCACTCAAGCTGCTTGTCACGCATTAACCCATTTTGGGCGGGAACCCCTTTTGGTGTTAGCATTATGTTATGCTTTAGCTATTGAAAAATAGCAGATCTACAAGCTCGTAGCGCACCACCGAGTGGCGCGCTATCCAAGAACGACTGACATAGAAACATAGCTTTTTCAGAAAACTGTCAGGATGTAGAAGACATTTATAGAATCTGATCTCAGGTCAAAATGGGTTAAGTATAATCATGAAGTGGATATTGTATGTGTAAATAAAGAGATACAAGTCTGAGCAGATAAAGTAATTACCTGTCATGAGAGAATCTCTTTCTCAATTTTTGTGTGCAGTATCGCTGATTTTAGGGGCATGTGACACAGCAACGAACATGATCAAGCCAGACTTCAAGTTCATGAGATTTTCAGATGGCTTTCTGGAATAAACCCCAGATTAACTTTGGGCCACATCTTGGGCCACATCTTAAACTCCCCTATGTGGAAAAACGTCTCTGAATGAAAGAAACTTACATTGCTTCGTTTGTAGGTGAACCCTGAGCTGAAGCACCACTTTGAGGAGAGAGGTCTTCGCTTTGTGGGCCAAGATGAAGAGGGGGAGAGGATGGAGGTCATTGAGCTGGATGGTGAGTCCATCGGGGCCAAATTATTCAATTCAAAGGAGCTTTATTGGCACGAGAAAACAAATGGGGAAAGTATATACAGTTGGATGGGGTACAGCACTGAGTAAGCAGAGCTATGTCGCATTGCATCATTATATACTGTACATGTTATCAAGCTTTTTTTAAACGAATGGCACCAATCTTTTGCAGTCATTTTGGGACAAATGGCAGCATTTTCCCTCAAAACTATTTAAATACTATACAAAAGAAAAAACCTCAAATTTAAATGTGGTCTAGAGGTCTACTCGATACAGGTAGTAGTCCTTTGGATGGTTGCATTCCATTGGCTAACCTTCTTTTATCACAGCAGTTCACAAATCTTGCTGCTGTGTTTTCACATTGTTGTATTTCTCCCTAGGTATGGGAGTTTTTTATCGTTGGTCATGTTTTCAAACTCACGTGTGTGTGTGTGTGTGTGTGTGTGTGTGTGTGTGTGTGTGTGTGTGTGTGTGTGTGTGTGTGTGTGTGTGTGTGTGTGTGTGTGTGTGTGTGTGTGTGTGTGTGTGTGTGTGTGTGTGTGTGTGTGTGTGTGTGTGTGTGTGTGTGTGTGTGTGTGTGTGTGTGTGTGTGTGTGTGTGTGTGTGTGTGTGTGTGTAATCTGTGGGACGTATGTGTCTGATCTATTATTATTACTATAGACACAGTAGCAGTCCAGCTAACACCAAAACATGTGTCAAACATTGATCCCAAGTTAGTTTTCTGTCCTTTTTTTTGGTAATAGTAGTAGCATATGTACTATTTAATAGCTTCTCTGAAAAATGCTGACATGTTCTTTCAGACCACGGTTATTTCGTGGGGGTGCAGTTCCATCCAGAGTTTACCTCTAGGCCCATCAAGCCATCTCCACCATACTTTGGTCTTCTGCTGGCCGCTGCGGGAAAGCTCCCGAGCTACCTTCTTAAAGGCTGTCGCCTCTCCCCACGGTAAGCGTGTCAATCCCAAATTAACGGGATTTAGAGCTGTACATTTCAGGTGTTTGAGGTGCAATGCACTCAACGCAATATTGGTGTTTTAGTATCGAAACTTAATTTTGTCTGTTCAAGTGCATATCAGTATCACAACATTGAGGCTAACTGTTGTGGTTTAAGCAAGGCTGCTATCAATTATTATCTTAGCAATTATTCTATCAATTTCTATTTAGATTTATAAAATAATCTTGAAGTAAATGTTTTTATGAATAGATGTGGAAAAATTCTAAGTGATAGTTTGATTAAGTCCTATTTTATACTTCATACAACACTGTCACACAAATAAGAAAATAGCCAATCTGCACACCCTTAAATGTACGTGTACCACAACTGTTTGCATGGGTGTGGCACATGTCTATGTTCCGACTCATTGCTTGGTCAAAACAACTCGTGTTACATTGTGGTGGATGTATTCATTCATTCAGGTTATTGTCTTTTGCTTCCATTACAGGGACACTTACAGTGACCGCAGTGGCAGCAGTTCTCCTGAGTCTGAGCTTGCAGAACTGAAGTTCCCTTCTGTGTCCCAGGACTAAGGCTTCATTCATGCTTCGTCATATGGACCCCTTTGACAACAAAATGACATATTTTCAGCTGAAAAACGTTAATGCAACTTGCATCATTTTTCGACGTGTGAAAGGGTCTCATGACAAAGTACACAGTTAATGATTAGCCATCGAATCCCTGTTGGACACTACTGGTTTGGTCTGTGCCTGTTACCTCCTGATCAGTGGACTCTGTGGTCGTCAACAGAACAATCAGTCATCTCGCTGACAATCATATCACTGGAAAAGGTCATGAAGAAACAATAGTCTGCCATCGCAGTGAGGCAACTGTTGGAGTGAAAATGTTTTTAGGTATCGATCACTAAGAGTTGTAAAAAGAAACATTAGTCCTGGAATATGATTTTCCTGCTGTATATTTTACTTCAGCGTTAGATTGGATGTAAAGCTAATTTGTTGGCTAAAATGCTAGTGGTGTTTTAGACTCGCAAAATGCACGTCTTATAATGGCATGATTTCCATGGGTTCAGGCTTAATGTGGCCAGTCTATGACATCAGTTGAAACAGACAGACCCTCTTCTAGATGGCTCGCTACCGCAAAACAATACCATGCTACTGTATGAAGATAATACAGTATTTCTATATGAATGTGACATGAGTTTGGATTATTAAATATCCTACATTTTAAGTATTAATTTGCACTATTGTGCGGCAGTTTTACGCAGTGGTTCTCTGTTCTTGTCTCATGTACCCAGACAAACTGTGTGCCTTGGCTGAACCACTGCTATATAGAGAACCCTGTTTTGGATGAAATATCGGTGCACTAAAGAATTGAGTCTCAGCGGCAAAAGGGATATGATCTTATTATATGAGCTTTCGTGTGCATCGTCTTTTATCATTAAGACGGATGCATGGTCAAGATTACGAGCCAGTGGAGAAGAGCCAGTGTTGTCTGCAGCAATAACTAGGACATAAATATGAATTACACAGGGCTCACCACGGTAGATAATGCATAGGTAGGAAGGAAGTTATCATTTTTATGCATTTTCTTTTTTCTTTTCTTATTGACAACGATGATGCCTACTGGATAATGTGTGCAGAGTAGACCATATACATTACCTCACCATTTTCCTATATGGTGAACATTGTTTCAGTTATGTTTATTTATCAATTTGAAATGCCTGTTTTTGTGTTCATATTTTATGTTTTGTCTAAAATCAATTTAGTGATGTTTTGAGTTCTCTTCACAAAGATCACACTGCTGTTCAGCAATGGAAGACTTGACCAGTCTGACCACATTAACCCCCCTGGCATCCCTATTTTGGGCATGTCATTATAGGCATACAACATTCTGAAAAATAGCCTAGGCTATAAAACCCAGATCACGCTTGAATCTGTTAACCCATTCAGGCCTGACGTCGAAATAAAAAAAACATTCGCTCTGAAAGAATATATATTCAAAGATTTGTGCCGCATTTTTACGATTTTTCAAAAATAGCAGACCTACAAGTTCATAGCGCGCCACTCGGTGGCGCGCTATGAGCTTGTAGATCTGCTATTTTTTCAATAGCTAAAGTATAACATAATGCTTAGTTAAAACACCAAAAGGGGTTCCCGCCCAAAATGGGTTTAAAGCTATAATATGACACAGATGCGTCCTCAGGTCTTAATGGGTTAAATACTACAGCCTGTTTGTGTGTTTTCAAACGATCTGGCATTGCACTGCATGGAGTGTACACAGCATATTGAAATCTTTATTTTAATTATGAGAATAAATTGACCGAACAAAAAAAAGTAATTAGTCTGGTTTATTCAATACACAGGTTTTCACATGCAAATGGATGTTCAGCCACAGGCTAGGTTGTTTGATTGTTGTCCAGCCTTTTAGCCTGGCGAGCTCATTCTGGATCAAACTATACATTATGCATAAAGAAAAGGATGACCAAAGGGCCAGATGTCTCATTGTACTTGATTTCTAGACACCTCTGAAGACTAAATTACAAATAACATGTTTGTATCAGGGCTAAGCTGCATCTAATGTAGAGGAAGATAACTGAATAATTCAGTTGACTTGGAGAAAGAGGCTTCACTACATACAATTGATTTTCAAAGACAAAGTCCATTACCTTTTGGGATCCACTGGCATGCCTAATCGTCGGTCGTGATCTAGACCAGGGGTTCTCAACGTTTTTGGCCGGGGACCCCCGGAAATGCTTTGGCAACGTCTCGGGACCCCCGCCCCGCCCCCTCCCGACCCCCAATATAAATTGACTGCTACAATAACCTTAAACCATTTTGGGCGGGAACCCCTTTTGGTGTTTTAAGCATTGTTATAATTTAGCTATTTAAAAATAGCAGATCTACAAGCTCATAGCGCGCCACCGAGTGGCGCGCTACGAGCTTGTAGGTCTGCTATTTTTTTTTTTTTTTATCATTTGGGGACCCCCTAAAATAATTTGGCGACCCCCCCCGAGGGGTCGCGACCCACGGGTTGAGAACCCCTGATCTAGACTAGTCTTTTAGACCCCCATACCCTCAGTGTTATTTTAAAGATGGAGTGCCATGATTTTTTTCCCACCCTAAAACATGATCATCAGGTCTTATTGTTATATAAGGAGGAAGAATATTTTCAAAAAAGTGTACAGTATTTGTTAAAATTTCGTTTTTATGTGTGCAGTGTGCACACCCACCAGTTCATTAAGTATGCCTGGTTTGCCTGATGGGTGGACTGAACTGAAGCCACACCCACAGCTGTTGTTGTATGATAAAGGGGGAGGGGCTGATAGTGTGATGTCCCTATATTACTGTTTTTTTCATTGGCACGTTTGACTGTCAAGGTTTCAGCCTCCAGGAAGAAACCCTAAATACAAAGGGAAGACATCATTGCACATAACCACACCAAGGGGTCTAATGAACTGCTGTCAACTCTTAAATTGGAAAAAGTACAAAAATCACGGCACTACATCTTTAACTCAATAGAGAGAGCCTTTGGTTCCTATCAGTCATGCTGTGTGTGTAGACGCCTGGAACCCACTCAACGATAACATTAATTCAGTCAGGAATGGATTGGAGTGATCTTTTGACTCATGAATGTAAAGTGAAATTCGAAACTCTTGAGTATGAAAAACTATCTCATGCAAATGATATGCAATGCTGGATACAATACATTAGCTGTTAGCATGTAACAGAAATCCTAGGAAGAAATGCAGCCAAACTGTCTGATAGAGCAGCCTGGTAATGCATTGTCAGCAAAACAGGAGGTGTGCACAGAAAATGTCAGATCTGCAAGCTCTTCAGTGTGTGACAGCGCACGCAACAAAGTATAACAACTCAGTCAATATTTCATTTGAAGATTTCTTCCCACACTATGCCTATTAGTTCAACATTTTTCTTACATTTTATGGACTCATGAAATAGTACTTGAACAGTGGACTAGATTAGCCTACATGAAACGCAGGTCGCTAGAAAACTAAATCAATAGGTACTGCACAAAAATTCAATTTTAGCTGTGCAGCTAACCAAAACATATTGTGTGGTTCTGCTTTTTTATCAGTGAGTGAGAGTGAGACACCAGTGAGTCATTTAATGCTGGTAACCGAGATATGCACTATTCTATTCCATGCACTGGCAAAAATTTAATTGCTTTTCAGTAATATCAATAATAATATGATCTTAAAAAAACAACATCCAAGGCCATTTTTCTACCATAAACAGACTATGACACTGACTATGATACTAAATATAACCAGATCCGTAACATGCCATGGAATTTATATCCTGTGCCTTGTATACACGGGGCCTGCTTTTTCCCAGGGGGAAGAGCTTGTATTGTTCTTGTTGTGAACTTCCCTTTTTGAATAGCTACAGTTCAGTCAGCCATGGAGGCCTGGAGGACCATAAAACCTATTGCTGTTGTTGCTGGAGTTGAATGACTCACTGGTATCATGTATGGAGACTATGGACAACTGAACTGAATACTGACACCGATATGCTCCACATTGTCAGCTTAGTATACGTGAGTGCTCGGTAAACAATGAACGCTGGTGCAGCAGCAGTGATAACAGGAAATGTATTGGTAGCTTTGCCTTAATACGGTGATGAATACTTTCACTTCCCTATTATTTCTCTCCCACATACATACAGTATAGCACTCCCTTTCCAACTGCCAACCCTCCCTCGATCCCTGCCTCCATCTGCTCCTTCTCTCATGCCCCTCCTTTTGTCAAGTATAAACACGCACCAGAGGCAAACTTTGGAAGTCCCCACCCCTGTATTGCGCACACATTCCCTCACCGATACACCCATGCACACACTTATAGTAGCAGTGAAGACCAGCAACTTGGACGAAGACAGCAAAAAAAAGGGGTCATATTGATCTCTCTGCACTTGGCAGGACGGGAATGTCTGTGCACCTAACTTTCCCCTGTTGAGGATCTCACACTAACTCCTAGAGACAGATTGGAGCTGCAGGTGTTCCGCTGTGTGTGAGGGTGTTGGCAGACTTGAGGGCACGGTACTGCTCTGGAGCATGTGAGATTTATGAGGAGTGGCGTCAACTGGCTCTTTCTCAACCCTGGGAGTGTCTGGGATACAGGGAACCATCTTGGCCTCCGACTGGCTGTGCTCTCGCTCTGGGAAAGGACTGTCACACTCTATCCACATCTCTCGCTCGATCCACATCTCTCCTTCTGCCCAAACGGTTCACTGCAACCTCATTCTCTCACTCCTGACCTTTTTGTCCTCAATTTCTCTTTTTTCTTCACAGTAGCTATACCGTACCTTATCCCCCTCTTCTCCTGGGTTTTCCTCTCCTGGGTTTTTCTTCTCCACTTCTCTTCTGCCATTTCCACATAAGCGAAACTGCTTTTTCTTCTAACTTGGACTCTTTATCTTCACGACTCCCACCCATCCACCCTCCCTTTCCTTCTCCCTCCTATCCCTGGCCGTTACTGGCAGGCGGCCATGGACCTGTCCCTGTGGCAGTACCAGTTCAGGGTCATCATGCTGGGGGACTCCACTGTGGGGAAGTCTTCCCTGCTGAAGCGCTACACAGAGGACCAGTTCTTGGAGTGCATCAACCAGACTGTGGGCGTGGACTTCTATGTTCACTTCCTGGAGGTGGAGCCGGGGGTCCGGGTCAAGCTGCAGTTCTGGGACACGGCCGGGCAGGAGAGGTTCAGGTGAGGATAAGGTGACGTCTGTCTCTGGAAAACCAGCGGTGGAAAGCAAAGTACATTTACTTAAACTATACTGTAGGCTACTCAAGTACAATTCTGAGGTATTTGTACGTTACTTGAGTATTTCCAATTTTCAATACTTTTACTTCTACTCCACTACATCTCGCATCCAAATACTCAAATTATTTGAAAACATAACATTTCGGGCATTTGAAAATAGCCGATCTACAAGCTCACAATGTGTCGCGATGTAACGCATTGTGAGCTTGTAGATCTGCTATTTCATTCTGCTCATTAAGGCCTATTCAGACTCCAGGTTTAGGTGATACGGTGACAACCGAAACGATGCTTAGTAAAAACAGAGTGAGTGGCCGGCGGTGACCACCGCAGCGTGATATTTTAGTTTTCGGTCGTCACCTTATCCCCTAAAACTGGAGTATGAATAGGCCTTTAGTGTAATCATGTATCTTATACATGTGAGATATTATAATCTCTCTTTTATTGTGGTTTCTCTATCTCTCTCGCTCTCTCTCGGTCTCACCCTCTCCTTCTCTTAGGTCAGTGACTCGTTCTTACTACCGCAACTCTGTCGGGGGTCTGCTGGTTTTTGACCTGTCCAACCGAGACTCCTTCGATCACATCAAGGAATGGCATGCAGAGGTGTGCGAGCGCATCCAGCCGCATACGGTGCTGTTCGTTCTGGTGGGCCACAAGAGCGACCGGGATGCCCAAGGGCAGAGGGAGGTGAGCAGGGTAGAGGCCGAGACGTTAGCGGGCCAGTTGGGGACGCCCTATGTGGAGGCCTCGTCCAAGACCGGCCACAGTGTGAAAGAGGCCTTCGAGCTTATCACCCGGCGGGTCTATCAGGGTCTGCTGAGCGGTGAAGTGGAACTAAGGGAGGGATGGGATGGGGTCAAGTGTTCTGCTCCCCGAACACTGGAGCTACAGAGAACCAGCCAGGCCAGCACAGAACCATCGAAAAAAAAGAAGTGCTGTGAATGAGCAGCAGGTGAGATGATCGGGGAACTGACATGAGACATAAAAGAACATAAAACCCCAGCACAAAAACCGTCTCCAACACCAATGCGGAGTGGTGATTTCAGGGGGGAAAAGAAAGAATTCCCACTACTAATGAAATAATATATTATAACGTGATCAATGTAGCCTGCCAACTTGAAAACCGAGTAGTCACGGTCCAGACATAATCAAACACTTTCAGAACCAGGACAAATAAACAAAGTGACAAAGTTAACAATGTGATGACAAAATAAACAGCGGCAAAGTTAACAATGTGATGACAAGATGAACACATTCAATATGACCAGCAGAACAACATTTGAACAATACACACACACTTGTTCATGTTAATATGGCCAGTGAGCAAGATTGCAGGACAAACTATCAAATAGAAATGTTTGCACATTGTTTTCTGGACTGAAAATTCCTAGCCAAGCTTAGCTTCCACTCACAATGATTTCTGGCAATGGCATTGTCACAAGGGCAATGGGCTATGCCAGCATAGGGAGCACTGGCTGCATGTATGTTGCTTTAATCGTTTTTGCTGTTTAACAGCAGATGTAATTTCTTTGCACATGAGAATAAATGATATATTATACAATATTTAACATGTCTTATATATAATAAAATGGTTGCTGCTGGGGCTGATGATTGCTTCACTTGTGTTTGGCTTCCTTGATTGAAGAGTAGTAGTTGACACGTCTGATCTTGCTCAGCTCAAGATCAAGAAAAACTTCCCCATGATGATTAAGAAAACATCCCCATCAGGTGGGCTAATGGCAGTAGTGATCATCTAGATTCTAGTTGCAGCAACTTTGTCATGAGTTTGAATACATCTTGAGGTATATTTGCTATGTAATTCCTTGACTTAAATAATGATACATATTTTATCTTAAGATAGGCCTATAGATTAAGCATCCATTGAATTGAGCGTGTTTGACTGGGGAACAAACTGAGTCACATAATTAACAGTTTTAACACATTCCCAAATGCAAAAATGTAATCTGGCCATCAAGCACAACCATGTACCAAACGCCCTATACATGCAGCCTGTTCATTAAATATTCATACCTCTTGTCATCAGTGCATTTCAGTTAGGCACCCTATTTATCTTAGGACTGAAATATTGTAAACTGGATCATATTTTAGCCCCTCCAATGCCCATTTTGTGGGTCTGTGTGAACACAAACATTGGCTGATGATTGGCTGATCACCCCATAGCGATGCTTTGATTGGCTGAGCAAAGTACATATTGGGCGCAGGCACATTGTCGTGTCAGAAAACGCCTAGACCAGGCATCTCTTCTGGGTTTTTAAACAACTGGTGGATGGAAATGATACTTTGGAAAAAACGGAAATGCTTTGCCGACGCTAAAAGTTGAAGTCGCACGTGAGCGTCATTTCCATCCACCAGCTGTTTAAAAACCAGGAAGAGACGCCTGCTCTAGGCGTTTTCTTACCGCCACTTGACACATATATATGTGCCCGGCACCCATTGAAAATAATAGTGAGGGCAGAAAAGTGAAGAAACCAAAAGTGATTGGCCGGAATGACATTTGTGATGATTTCATTGGCTGAGCACGGAATGTGATGTATGATGATAAGAGCTCTACCTTCTCACAAAACAGTAGTTACCTGTTATTCATATTCAGTATTGATACTGATTAAGACGGGTGAACTCACTTTAGCTAATACATTTTCATTCAATTGTTAAAGTTAGTGCAGTATATCATTTTGAATTGGATGACTCTGTAAAGCTTTTCTAAATGACAGTGGGCACCTGAAATTGCCACCCTAATAGCTGCTGCGCTGCAGCATACTCCGGTCATAGTTAAACGTATTTCATTTGGTGTATGCTGCCAACTTTGATTAACGCAGATGAAATCATGTCCTCTGATGGGTGACTGACCACAGGCAGAGGCAGACAGATGACCAGTCTCACTCAATTTGGATCAAGGATCACTGCTTTGTCCAGTCTAAAACAGGCTTGATGTGGTGTAAAAAACCTCATTCAATCAAATAGTCTGGCTCATCACCTCATTTTCTGTACCAGTGACAATGCCAGGAGCCACAGGAACACATGAAGAACCTGCTGGTCCTGCTACTTCCACAATATATTTGTGACCTGTGAACGTCAGGCACCGGTCTACTTGGGAATGATGTAAGTTTTTAAATGTTGTATGCACATTGCACATATATGGGCCTGGCCATATGGGGGAAACGGCAGTTGTGGAAAGTCCTTGTGCTGGTAAACATCTGCTGAGAATGTGTGGAAAATGTCTGATGAGTGCTGACTGACAGACTACTGTAACTAATCAAATGGCAGGTGTGGGGAATAGTTTTCCAAATCAAGCTATGGCTGGGGTTGCCACGGAAATCAATTGGCTCATTTGGGCCACGGGCAGAACCGTTTCTGGCGGTTCTGGACAACTGCCTTACCGACAGACTCGACGCAGGGCACTGCACTCCCTCTGGTAATCTGCGACGCGTGTCGAAGTTGAAGTCGGTTGGGCGAACGGTTTTCTCGTTACACATGCATTACAGACGCACGTAGATGCGGTGCATTTATTGTACGTTGTATTTAGTATCAGTATGCTCACTATCCTATCAACCCCGTTAAGATGTATTGGCCTCGATCCACCTGGCCCTATTTACACAGATGTATAAACCTCATATCATGATGCAATTAAATTGCGATCACACACACACTAGTGTGACTGATACGTGACAATGGGTCCTGCAACTTTGAGTTTGTGTATGCTACTATGCTTCAAGCAGCAACACTGCACACTGACATTTTCTCACCCTTGCTTTACTGAGGAACCGTAGGCTTTCTTCCAGAGGTTTAGGTAACAGACAGATCACTGTCAAAGTTGCAGGACCCCTGCTCAGGTGCCAGTCACACACACCTGTGACTGGCAGGTTGCTCAAAACGAGAGCGAATACCAACAGAAGTGCTGCATTGCTCATTCCACGATCCTTACAAGTCATACCTCGTTGAAATGGTCAACAATAATGATATCATATAAAGTATTATTGAAGGGGAGAAATAATCAAGCAAAGTTAAACTTTAGTTTATAAACATTGCATACCGAAACAAAACTATGAAATGTGCTGTGATGTATGAATCTTATTTTTATTTATGGCATAAAAATAACAGGTTAAACTAAAATGCTGTTTTACAAAATCAAAAATGCCATTTATCAGGACACCCTTCCCAAACCCCAGCCAGTCCACTTCAGTCTGGCAAAAGAAGACAAACTCTAGTTTAATAATATCAACTCAGGATTTCCCCCCGCCAGTGAAACTGTATGAAATATCACTATCTGAGGATCATTTATTTTCCATTACATTTATGCTATCAGTTCCCCTATAGAATACCCATGGATAAATGCAAAAAATTGCATTTCTGAGGCTAGTTGAACAAAGTTGGTGACAGAAACACTAAATACACAACAGCCAACATGTCTGACAAGAAATACCAAACTAATTGGTGTATTGTGGGCAGTATTTACAAAGAGAATCATCACCCCTTTACAAAACTAAACAATTAAAGTATCTAATAGCTTGAGTGAAGAGAATAGCCATGGACTTGGCTTACACAAAACTCAGATTGTCAGCTATTGGCAAGATAATTTCAAAGACAGTGTATAAGGGGACAGAAGAATCCAAAACCATTGGCATCGTTATACTTTATACTATCAAAAAGGCATAGTGGGTTCAACAGTAGTCACAATCCCTCCCCAAACAACACTTAATGAACAGGGTTTTGTCAGTGTGAGATGAACAGCAACACAAAAAGAGAGAAAACTAACAAGCACCACGTTACTTTGTGATATTGCTGACAAAACACACAAAGTGGGCAAGACAACACATGGTGGAAAAATACTTTCCATCATAAGAAATACATACCCCTCCCCTCCCACATAGCCTAGACCAACCCCGTTGTTCATCTATCCACCATACGAGTCCCCAAAAAATCCCAGTTGTAAAAGAGTGAGAAAAGCACAAATTGGGTCTGGTACAACTGTATGGTGTTGCTCAGTCTTGTTACTTTTTGGTTGTCTTGCGGATCAGTGCCATCCTCTGCAAATGAAAACACATGCAGATGGTTAGGGCTACTAGACGTGTGCACAACAACACAGCATTAAGGAGCCGTACAAGTTGAAATAAATCTATTCTTTATTTTTTGCAAAGACTTTTTTTGACCCATCTGTATGCTAGACATAAAAGCACATCTGCCATGGTTTTATTTGGTCTCGCTGCTCTTCTATTGAGACACCTAGATCCTGTAGTCAGGTAGGACCACTACTATCGTATCGTTGACTACAAAGGGTACTGCCTAAAGGTCCAAATTACATTGCTCCACTGGTCAACCATGGTTGGTTACTAGATCAGTGTCAGACACAGGGACATAGGTTTGAATCCCAGGCATTATTAAAAAGGGTATCTTTGAAAAACAACGAAAAGGTCCTGCACACTGTCAGACACTTGCCAAAATGTTGCTCTGTATTAGGTCGACGTTTCGGTCGATTAGACCTTCATCAGGACAGACAATCCCAGGCATGGCATGACAATTAAGGAGCTTTAACCAGTAAGAACCTGGCTTCACACTGTTTGAGGCATGTGACAGGCACCTTTAAACAAACATTACCTGGAAAAAGTGCTCTAAACAATCATTAAAAAGCCCATAGACTTGGCTGCCATATGACGTAATTCCGAAAACCAGACGTTGGAAGGGATAACGCCCCTCAAAAGGTAATGTTCAGAAATGGCCCTATATACCGATCGACGTGCTCATAACACGTCACATCACAACGCATTGGGAGCTCTTCCATCTCTTTCCGCTATTCAGCATACGATTAAGTATATAGAGTGATGACTCCATTGGTCAGTTTGGCTGATACTTAGCTCTGGTCCATAGCTCTAATGCGTTGCATTTAGAGCTATGTTACTCTCAACTTCCGCCGCTCGCATGAATGCAGACCAGCCTCTCGTCTTTAGCGTAAATAAAAATAACGTTTTTGCTACTCACCAAAACAAAGGCGTTTTGGTGAGTAGTCATTAGAAAGCCTACTTTCCTTAGTGGGAGCACTCTGAGCCCCCCACCACACGTATAAACGGTACTTTTTGGCCAAAAGAGGATTTTGTTTCCACCGGGGAAATAAATACTTTTAGTTACTCCACTGCGCCTTCTACCGATATTGCCCAGAGAATTGCCTCATAGAGAATATTTTTCCTCTGGTGAAAAGAAATCCCTTTCTGGCCAAAAAGTACTGTTTATACGTGTGGTGGGAGGCTCAGAGTGTTTCCACTAAGGAAAGTAGGCTTTCTAATGACACAACCCGCTATGGACCAGAGCTAGCTGATACTCCACTCTTATGCTATCTCAGAAACATCACATAACATATTTTCAAAGAATGTGCAACAGAAAAAGAAACAAACCTGTTTGTGAGCCTCTGTGGTGCAAGCCTTCTTAAAGGGCCGTATCTCATCTGAGCCATAGCCAGGAATCCACATGTTCCACTGTCGCTCTGAAAAAAACATCAACACACAGGGAGTCAGCACAGCACCGTTACACACCCACCCCTACACCTTTTTACAACCCGAGACAAAAGCCAACTTACCCAGATGCAATTGCACGTCTTTCACCTCCAAGGTGTTAGACTTGCGGTGGCGTGCCAGCTGACATGCAGCTGTCACTACACTCTCTATGAAGTCATCTGCAATCTGTAGCAGCATCTGAACAGAGATGAGAGAATGTCAAGATATATCTGTGAAATGGTCAACAAAGTCCAGCTCAAATTGTTGAGTGCTCCCTGATTAGACCTAGCCTTGCGTAGCCACTAGCCAGCCTTCATCTGCCTTTGCCTATTGCGGGAGGACTTCACGGCCGAAATGGTGACGAGCCAACCAGATTCGTCTGGAACCAAGCTATAACGAACGAGTGCCCAGTATGCAAATATGGGACGGGACATTGCGGAAATAAATCTGACGCTGAGTGAGACGGACAAGACTAATATCCACGCAGTGATATTTAGAATCGCTACGCGAGGCTAGATTAGACCCATGTATAAACCCTGGATAATCCAATTAAGTTTTTAATTTGCAACCAAGACTTACTGTATAGTCTGATCTCTTTATTTCTGTGTGTGAGTCCTTTAAGCCCTAAACACACCAAAGGGTCACCATGCAACTCCTTGGGTCAAAACGGTTGCAAGGAATTAACGCTAAAACCGGACCCTAAATCAGAAGTCACTTAACTACTTTCACATCTAGTTAGGTTTTTAAAACGTTATAGGACATTATTGATGGTTACCAGCTAAGCTAGCTGGTAGAGTAGAAACTTGTCAACAGTTTAATACTTGTTCATTTCTCACCATGCTCAAGTTTACTCAATACTTTTTTGTTTTTGCTTAATGTCTTAAATATGAGATAATTACAACTGCGGACCCACCTCCTCCACATCCTCATCCAGCTGCTCGTTTGGGTCGATCTCTCTCACCAAATCCTGTAGCTTCTTCTTACTGAGCACCTGCCAGGGAAAGTCACAATGATGAACACATCATTCACACTAGGCTGGAATGACTATAGCTAAACTTATAATCCAAGTTAAAGGTAGAGGTTTGCGTTGTGTGGTTATCTTGTCATGATCCAACTCCAAAGGTGGACACTAAATCTAAAATAATTGCTACACTAATTAGAAATTGATTAAAAATATGCTCCTCATTTAGTGCTGCACGATTAATTGAAAAAACATCTAGATCCAGACACTAATGCGATCTCGTTTATAAATTTGAGAAAGAATCGTACAGATTGCGTGGCTGTCCAATTCCTTTTAGTTACTTTTATGTTTTTGCTACTAAGAGAGAGACTTTAAGAGAGGTTTAAGTCAAGCAGTTATTTGACTTGATTTTGATTAGTTGGCTCCAAGTGCCACATTTTGAATGTTAATATTCAGCAAACAAGACAATACATATTTTCATGGAAAAAATTAGAATTGTGATGGCAATTCTTGTGGAGGAAAATCAAGATTCATATTTAAGCAAGAATTGTGCAGCACTATCCTCATTGACTTACGACTGTATGGTTAAACAGCTCTCAAAGTCACTCTTCTAGCCCGTAAGAAAACTGATGTAGACATTATAGAACATTACCCAGTACTGTTTGTTTACACTTTCAGGGGCAGGATGGCCAGCAGCATTTTATTTACCTGCTTTACCTGTGTCGTAGTGTATTTTCGAACTACTGTTTAACAGTTTAAGTAAAATGGACACATTCTTCCAGTCATCTGGTAAGGGAAGGCTTTTTGGGGAATTTGCTTAGTGCTCCTTTAATTTGCTATTTTGACATACAATTAAGTCATAAATCTTATGAATTATGTCAAATTGTAACCACTTTTTTGCATTCAGTTCCATAAATAATATAGAACAGACAACAATATAGAACAGAATCAGATGTGTCCCTATTAACTATGGCATAATGGATCACAGACTTAGCTAGCGTGTTAAAAAATAAATAAACAGAATCAACTGACTTGAGATCCCTCTGGGCTGATTCTGCCAGCAGGGCCAGGGGTGCCCAGGGGCTTCCCTGGGTTTGGGGTGCTGTTAGCCATCCCGTTGGCCACGGGTGGAATGGAGGGGGTCCGTGGCTTTGCAACCTTCTGCTGTACCTTCTGAGTCCCAAGCCAACAGACCTGGTTCACTGAATGGGTTACGTTCCGCTTTGAGAGACCAGGGTCTGTAAGTCTAGCAAACACAACACAAGAGAATGTACATGTGACAGAGTGTTACTCTCATATAGTACAGTTACACAACAGAGACATACCAGTTTTATCAAACAGACTCAAGAACAGCAAGAAGTAAAGAACAGAAGAATTATAAATAATGCCATTGTATCTAGGATTTTTTCATTTTAAATCAATTTAAGAATAGATATCAAATGCAATTAATATCTGAAAGAGGGGATAGTGTGTATCGAGGCTGAGGCTAGTAACGTTTTTATGTAGTCGTTGACCATGTTGTATAACTGAATTAATAACAGCAGTGTTAACATTAGTTACCTTAGCCATGGTTCACATGACGCTCGTGTCATGACATGATTATGACAGACATGTTTCATGGCTATAGTTGCTTATCTATGCATAACCTTTCCGTTTGGAAATAAAACTGTTGTTAAACTAATAATATGCCAACAACGAACGTCTACATTTAAATAATCCGACAAGATAAAATGCACTTGATGCTAGTCACAGGGCTAAAAACAATAACAGTTAGCCAGCGTTAGCTGGTCTGTTCTGTTTCTTTAGCATCAGGTGCTAATCCTCGCATTTACAACTCGTTAGCCTCGATGTTCGCAGTGTACGTGTTTATTAACTAACTCACCGACAGAAATGGAACACTATCTATCCATGTTTTAGAGTCGTGGCGATGACAAATGTTTGAGTTTGATCCAGTAAATACTCCTCCAAAAATGCCTCTGCACTCTGCAGACGGAATGTTTCTCAGCAGAGCTTCCGTTTCGAATCGGGTCCTGTTTCCTGTGTAATGCCGAAATGTGTAACCTATTGAGTATGGGGTCTCCGTGTGCGGATTCGAAGCTAATGCAATGCCTGTGTAATTTGCAAATATTCCGGTAAGTATTTAATTGAGGTTGACGATGTTTTTGTAAGTTACGACCAGTTCGTTCTCGACTGTAAACCAGCAACGTCTCTGGAGTCACAGTATTCGATAGGTTACCAATTTTGCAGTAACACCACTGAAAACGTCCCTCTTCTCTTCTGCCCTCCACTGGACATACACTGGAACTACAGCATGGCTGCGGTGGAAAGTCTGGTGATGCAAGGTTAATTCATGGCCGCACAGAACGAAAGAGAAGACCCTGACTGCCTCCGGTCACGTAAAGAACTTATTGTGAGATTTGGATTTGACTCTGTGTGTGTGTGTGTGTGTGTGTGTGTGTGTGTGTGTGTGTGTGTGTGTGTGTGTGTGTGTGTGTGTGTGTGTGTGTGCTGTGTGTGCTGTGTGTGTGTGTGTGTGTGTGTGTGTGTGCGTGTGTGTGTGTGTGTGCGTGTGCGCGTGTGCGTGTGTGTGTCAGTGTGTGTGTGTGTGTGTGTGTGTGTGTGTGTGTGTGTGTGTGTGTGTGTGTGTGTGTGTGCGTGTGTGTGTGTGTGTGTGTGTGTGTCACAGTGTGCGTGTGTCTGTGTGTGCGTGTGTGTGCGTGTTTATGTAATGTATATTGTATACCCGGTATATAGTGCCAATTTGGCTTGGACGGACTGTCCAGTGTCCAATATGCCTCGCCCTAACCGAAAGTTATTGCGCTTGGCTTGTTATTCAGTTAGGGATGTTTTGCATGGCTATTGTGATTAATGTCGTTTAATATCCATTACTTCCTTTGTCCATTTGTTTTCATACTGTATGTGTGTAGTTTGGTGGGTGTGGATGTGGTGAGATAATGATGGCTGGCTGGCTGGCTGACATCCAAGAAGCTTTGGCTTGGACCTATATACTTGAGCACTGGGGAGCCATTATGGATGTACCTACTAGGCCCATGCCACCCGTCTCTATCTAGGCTCAGTCTGAAACCATAGCCTTTCAGCAGTATCACAGCGGGGGAGCTAACCATGCCATCATTCAGCCTTGGGCACAGCCTGTGCTCCCATCTGTGTAATATGCTGTAATGCTACAGTACATGGGCCCGGTGTATCCGGCCAACCTCCCAGAGCGGGGACAATAACACCAGCCCAGGCAGCCATCCATCCAGAGTGCCATGCCGGGTCAACGGGGGGTCCATACAGCTGGGGTTCTGGGGAGAACAGAACTCGCTGGGATCAATGGTAGCGGCTCTCAGGTTGACAACACTGCTGCATTAACAATGGGGGACAGTATCATAGCTCCTGCCCCCAAAACGACTGACCCCCGGAGAAAAGGATGGTGTTGTTATCCTCAACCGGCACTGGAATTGGATTGTTGCAATGATCCACGGTGTCAGCTCTGGATAAGGACAGTAAAGGCTTATTACTCACATTGGGCTATAGCCTCTCTGTTATCAACAGCCTGCTGCAACACAGCTGGCAGGCAGGCACCCTGGGAGGAAAGCAAGGTCGAACAGCTCTTTAAGAACTCCAGCTGGTCCATGGCTCGGTGGGGACGGGACACTTTGGGCTCTCCAAGACCCTGTGACAATTTCAGGCCCGGTCCGGTTCTACTGGCGAAATTGCAGACAGGACGTGGAACTGTCCATCCACAAGTAACACCCAGAAAAGTCCTACCCAGTCAGTGATTCCATGGCAGTACCAGGCGATAGTCCACCAGAAGCAGGAACAGGCCTATGATCCCCCTGCACAAATGGTAAAAATGGTGGATTTATATAGTGCCTTTATTCAGTTTGCTTTCCAGATATTGTGCATTACATTCACCCATTAACAGACCAATTGCAGAGGAAACCATGCAAGGCACATCAGGAGAAATTAGGGGTTCAGCGTCTTGCTCAAGGACACTTTGACACTAACTCTGGGGGATCGAACTTGGAAGGGGAACCTACCGGCTACTCTACTCCTGAGCCACTACCGCCCCACAGGAGAGGAGAGGGTGAGTAGTGAGTACCCCCACACACTTCTGTTGATATTATGTTGGAACCAATGTTCATTGCCAAAGTCAATCCTGTAGTCCTGTGATGTATGAAAAATCACACTTGTGTGAAGTGAGGGGTGCCTTTTATCACCCTGGCGTGACGTCATGTGGCAGCCTGGTAATGTTTGTTTACTTTAAAGTGCTCTAAACAAACATTACAAGTCCATAGACGTGGCTGCTACTTTATGTTGTTAAAGTGCTCTAACAAACATTAAAAAGTCCATAGACTTGGCTACCATATGACGTAATTCGGAAAGCCAGACCTTTAAAAGTTAACACACACACACACACACACACACACACACACACACACACACACACACACACACACACACACACACACACACACACACACACACACACACACACAGTCACACACACACACACACACACACACACACACATACACACACACACACACACACACACACACACACACACACACACACACACACACACACACACACACACACACACACACACACAACACACACACACAGTGACACACACACACAGAATGCACAATGCTCCATTTGATCATTTCTAGTATTTCTCTAATTAAAGTTCATAAATTCAAACATGGGAAATTTGAAGCCTCGTTTTTGCCAATATGTTGTCTTTCCTAACAGAAGCCTTTGTTAGTTCCCTCTTATCTGTTGTGCACAGCAGAGCATTCCATTCTACTGAGGCTGTGCAGCCAAGGTCAAGCAAGATTATAACAATAAGCCCTATGGTATTATGCTGGTGAAAGCTAAATGATGCAACTTTTGATTTGTGCATTCATCTTTATTGATTCATAAAGATCAATGTTCGTGACAAAATAGCATATATAGCCTACAGTGTGCATATTTTCAGTTAGGCTATTACAGGTTTTGCAAGTCTAATTCCAAATGGTCTGATTATTCTACTTAATTCAGTTCTTATACGTTTGATGAAAATATTCTGCAACCTTTATCTGAAGCATGCTAACTTTAAACGAGCATGCATAACCTATTAGGTTACATCGATCCAGCCGATACACCTAACACAATGTCCCACACTCGTTACAACCAGGATGCTGAGTGCTGACATTCAGCTTTCATAATCAGTTCCTTAAATGTATCGTATGACAAGCAAAATTGAGACATAATTTGCCAATGTAGTATAACAAGTATAACAAATGCTATGTAAATATGCTTATGATGATCAAGTGCTGCGATTCTGCCATCTGCATCATACTGTACGTCGCTTATGTCATATCATGTCTTATCACTCATTGAAAGCCCAACAAGCTTTAGTTTCAGCAACAGTTTGAGACAAAAGTAGTGCACAACGCACCATCATGTTCACCTGCATAAACACTCACATCATGTGTTGGGTTCTGCAAACAGAGAAGGCACCGCCCCCGGCCCGCTGGCTGTGAATAAATAGCCCATAATTCAGCTTCATACCAGTTTAAACAAGGAAGAACAACACCTAGCCTACAATCTTTGTTTGGTAGATCATTGTTCTTGGATATCCAGTCATGAAGGAACTCGTGGGGATATTGACGCTTGCACTGTTCCACGCCAGTTATGGTAAATATGGTGCACTGCACATGTGTGTCTATGGTCCTATTCCACAATCCCTTACTGTGCCTTTTGTTTACTCTGTATATATTCGATCTCTGTCATATTGTTCCTTGACCTTGTATTCTATCGTGTGTGTGTGTGCGTGCGTGCGTGCGTGCGTGCGTGCGTGCGTGCGTGCGTGCGTGCGTGCGTGCGTGTTTATTTTTGTGCTTGCCTTTCATCTACCTGTCACTGTGCCACATATACTGTTTGCCTGTCTGTTGTATCTGCTATCATCCGACAGTGAGAATTAAGGAGTCTCAAGCGGTCGTATCTGGGGATGCCTCCCCAGAAACCTTCTAAATACTTATGTAATTTTTTGTGTTCTGGAGAATTGCTGTTTGATGAACAACACAAAACATTTCTACCCATATCGTCAGAATTGATAATAATACAATATGCTTGTATTATTCTAATTAGCAGTCTATGATAAGTCATAAAAGCAATAGTGGTTTTCACTCTCTGGCACTGGGAGGGCATGCCAGCCTTGGGAAACAGCTAAGTGATCATATGCCTGAATAGCTTTCCAACCGTTGCTATATACAGTACACACTCTACTATATATGTACAGTATACATGATTAAATTGATTATCTCTCTCTCTCTCTCTCTCTCTCTCTCTCTCTCTCTCTCTCTCTCTCTCTCTCTCTCTCTCTCTCTCTCTCTCTCTCTCTCTCTCTCTCTCTTCATTCTGTGTATAATCTGTATATGTTTCGGTACTGGCCAATAGGGGGCCACAGTGTGTTGGTCAGTGGTGGTGTTTTGGCAGAGTTCCAGTTTGGAGACAAAGCAGTGGAAGAGGAAGTGGCTGGTTGCTGTCTGAGTACAACAACCTGCTTCAACTTGCACTTAATCACACAAGAACACAGTGGTTTAATGTGCTTGGGCGTTGACACTTGAAGTAACAATCAGTGAACCAAATATAAACAAGTGGGTCACCAAATAAAAATAGATGTGAAAACATGTTTTTATTCTCTGGTGATTGATTAAGTTCTTCATGTAATGGAAGGATTACCATTATAAAACAGCTATATTGTGGATGTTCTTTCCATGTACCTGTACACATTAAGAATGTATAGGTGAATATAACCAGAATAATTATGTATTTGTTCAACTTGACCCCACTGATCCATGTTGCAATCCATAACCAAAATAAAGACTTGTGTTATCTGTGTAATGTGTTTCACACTGTTGATATATATTTTAATCAAATGGAATTTCACTTCTGACCCAGAAGTGAAATTCCATTTGATTAAAATGAAACGGATGAACAGTTGTCATTTTAATGATGACTTTTGCGTGTACCCCAGAGATGAGTTTTAAGTTGATTGATATTTGTTTGATCAGACACACTCAAATGCACATCCCTGGTTATGGAAAATATGAATATATTGAAATAACCAATCAAAAAATGAAGGCCTCCCCATTCAGTATACTGAGTATAGGACAATCAGGAACCAGAACCAGGGACGTGTTTTCAGTGACTGAAATGAAAATCATTTCAAACATCTAAATATTGAATCAAGCAACTTGAAGGCCTTGGTGGAAATGACTCCACAACAAGTTTTGAACTGAGTTGAATTCCCCATTAAATCAGATTTTGCATTCACACTAAGTTGTATAGCAACAACAAAGCAACAGGCTGGATGTTGCTCCATCAAAGAAATCATGGCATAACATTATAATGGACTGTATTCCTTGTGAATACATTACATGCATGTTGCATTCTAAATTGGACACTTTCTACAAAATTTGGGACCCTTATTTAGATCATATTGGACCAACATTGTCTGCCACAATACTTGGAGGTTTTCCATGCCAACCCAGCATTCTTCCCTAGTGGGTGCTCTGCTTTGGGGTGGGGGCTGGTCTGCCCTTTGGGTATGGGGGGGTGGTCGCCCGAGCAGGGGTCTCGATGCATTGCGTCGGGGCCGCTTCTTGGGGCGGTGGCCCTGCCGCCTGGAGGGGGGGGCGGTTGCCGCCTTTGAGTGGAGTATTCATGTGTGCCTATGATAACTGTATTGTCTGCCTTTTTAACATGTATTTATATACTGTATGGATGTATTTCCTGAATGGGAGTCTATCAAAACTCAAGAGTCATTATGGTTCATTGTCTTTGCCATGTCTTTGTATGTTCAATCATTTTATTTATAATGGTGTTGTGCCTGAGCTGTTTTTATTTTCTTTTGTTGTTTGTTATTATGTTATTGTTGTGTAATGTCTGTTGTCTTTAAGTTTGTTAAAACCAATAAATATACTTTATAAAAAAAAAAAAAAAAAAGCAACAGGCTACCAATGACATGAAGCTACAAAACAAATAACGGACACTTGCATGACGGGTGTGACGCGCTACCAACAAATGTATAGCTGACTTCAATGTTTTTCAGCGCTCCAATGACGCAATCAAGCATCAATCATGCTGTTAACCATTTCCCTGATGTTTCACACTACCCTTTTCATTTACGCAGTGCGTGGCTTGAGCAACACTTCAACGGTGACTCTGCAGCGAAATGTAGCTGGCCATTCACTTGGTCGTTTTGTAGCTTGTGTAGCTTTTATGAATGTAGGCATGATTTCATGCTTGCTGCATTGTTGCTATGACACCTGAATTTCCCCCAGGTTCAATACAAATCTATCTCTATCTATTTAACCTAGAAGGGCTTCCTTAGAGAAGATATTATTAATGTTAATGGGTTTTGTTTTCCTTCTCTTGGTTAAATAAAGAAATAAATAAATAACATACTGAGTGGCTGCCGAGCCAGGTTATTGTGGTGTATAATGTTATATTGTATGCTACTGTGGCTTTTTTGCCTCAGCCTAGCACTTTACCCTTCTTATATATGTTCACTGTGTTGTTTTTATACTGTGCTGAATAAAAAAAATAATACAAAAATACTGTGCCATTGTAGAAGTGCTGTCCTGCCCCCACGTCCTTCCCTAAGGGACGACAACGGAAATGTATTGTGTGTTATCTTGACCTTTTTTTTATTCATGTATGGCGCTGTTTTAGCTTTCTCAGCAGAGCCCTATGTTTTTTAAGATGAAATAAAAATCAATCAATCAATCTACCCCACTCCCTTTCCTTCACTTCCATTTATTTGCTTTTGTACGTGTTATGGTAGCAGCACTTCTCCCTTACACAATCTTTTCTGAAAAGTATTTTCTGAGAACTGCAGCTATGAGCCTTGGCTTGCACTGATTTGCGGGGCTGTTATATAATATTAGTAATATAGGCATTGCAATTTAATCCATGGTTGTCCCTCTGGGTAAGATTATCAGCTAAATGCTTAGTTAATATGCAAATCTCTCATGCAAATATAAATATCTGTCTGTCCCCTCTCACTCAGTCTGTCTGTCTGTCTGTCTCTCTGTCCACTAGCCACCCTGTTCATCAAGGGGCCCACCCAGCCAGTTTTGCGGTATGAGAGGGTGGTCCTGGACTGTCTGGTCTCTGGTTCTGAACTCAACCTGAGCCAGGTCCACTTTGAATTCCGCAAGACGGTGAGTATGCTAAACACAAGGCTGCAGGGTCGGATGATGTATTTCACAAGTCAATCTTGAGTCCGACTTGACCGCCTCGTCTCAATGGCTTCTTAGAGCCACAAAACACACACTCCTCTGCCGATTAACCGTACTCCCTGATTTAATGTTGAAATCTGTATGCTAAATAGGATGAACACGCACTAACATATGAGACTCACATTCAGTCAACCTGCTATGACAGCACTTCATTTATTCTTTAGAAGCATTAGTATTCATAATTGCATTTATATTTTACTTTTACTGTATATACTTAACATAGTAAACAGTTTTCTCTTCAGCAACATTTTCAAGACACTAGACTGGTCTGTGGTCTACAAGTAAGCACTAGTGATAACGAGAACAGGCTCCACATTGTCTGTCTCTGTCTGTCTCTGTCTCTCATTACTGACGCACACTGCTGCTTGTCAGGGCATTCTCACACCCGTAGCATCAAACCAACGGGTGAAGAAGCATGGTCAGATTAAGATTATGTCCCAATTTATTACTACAATTTGAGAGTGAGAATATGTTGTGCTTTTTGGCCATCTAACCTCGTTCTGGAGTCTTTTATTTTTCGGATTTGCAATTGTTAATGCTCTTAGTATTTTGGTTAGGATGGAGTAATCAAAGAAGTACTGTGATCATGTTAGTACCTGAAATGGGATTATTATTATTTCTTTTTTTTACAGTAACCACTTCAGTCCTATTTTATACTTTATATTATCCTACTATAAATGCGCCACGTCTCTGTGGGTGTGTGTGTGCGTACGGTTGTAATGCACGTAACTCGAGAACCGTTTGACCCACCGACTTCACATTCGACACACACGGTCCACACCCCCACAGGGAGTGCAGTGCCAGGTATCGAGTCGGTCGGACCCACGGTTCTCCAGAACCACCACAAAAGGCTCTGGTCAGGCTCTGCCAGTGGGCCTAATGAGGCCAACTCCTTTCACCTGAGCCAGGCTCTGCCAGTGGGCCTAATGAGGCCAACTCCTTTCACCTGTGCAATTTCCAACCTCTGCCACAGCCAATTGAGGCTCAACCAATCAGGCTCTGCCAGTGGGCCCAATTGATTGCCAAGTACACTTTTCAGTTTGCAGTCTTCACACACATACACAGATCTCCATGTGGGACACTGGCTGACAGTTAAAACGGGTGCTATGGCAACGTATATCATATCATTAGGTTCCCAAGTTGCATCGTTCCCAAGTAGGCCGGTGGCCGACTGCGACGGGCACGTACAGGTCTAGTCCTACTATAAATGTGCAACGTCTCTGTGTGTCTGTGTGTGTGTGTACGGTTGTAATGCACGTAACTCGAGAACCGTTTGTCCCACCGACTTCAAATTCGACACACACGTTCCACACCCCCGCAGGGTGTTGCCAGTGGGCCTAATGAGGCCAAGTCCCCTTACCTGTGCAATTTCCAGCCTCTGCCTCAGCCAATTGATTGCCATGGCAACCCCACACCTGACGATTGATTACGTAACCAGTCCACTTTTCACAGTCAGTCAGTTTGCCCTCTTCAGACACAGGCAGACAGGCAGATACAGAGATCTCCATGTGGGACAAAGACAGAAAGTTAAAACGGGTGCTATGACAAGTTGACAACGGGAATTATTAGGTTCACAGGTTGCATCGTTCTCAAGTAGGCCGGTGGCCGACGGCCACGTACAGATCTAGTACATATAATGACATGCCCGACGCCAGGGTTAATGTGGTTCACTATTTAGAGTTTCCATCTGCGTGTTTGATCAAGGCACATGAAGCAATGATTATCAGATTAGTACTTAAAACCCCCAAAGAGATGTGTCAACTAGGCCATCCTTGAAAAGTAATCATCATTTATTGACGTGGTATCTGCCCCTATTTGTTTTAATTTAGTTCTCTCTCCATCTCTCTCCATCTCCCTCTCTCTCTCTGTCTTTACTTTGCAAAGATGCTAATTTACATCTGCAGCCCCCCCCACACCCAAATATTATATTACATAACACAACACAACACAACACAACACAACACAACAAAGGGAAAACAGACCATAATACATAAATACTAATTCTAAAATAGTATGTATAAGTATGAAACTGGTACAATAGCTGCAAAGTATATCCATTTAAGGCTAAGACTAAAACATTTTATACATATATTATTGCACCAAGAAAATAGCAGCATTTTTGTGGGCAATATATATTTGTATGCTAAAGTGAATTGTGTATAAAGTGCAGTCTCTCCACCTCCAGTCCCTATGGATTCAATTGCCGGATGAAGGTAACTGGTACATGGGTAGATGCGGGTGGCCCTGGAGACCCTTGTTTTCCCACCGCGAGGAGGGCCGGCTGTTCGTGGAAGGGCCTATAACGGAGCACCATGGCGGGTCCTACCGCTGTGTGTCTGATGCCGGCGATGCCTCGGAGATCCTGAACATCACAGTGCATTGTGAGTGCCGAGTGCCGACACAGAGTGAGAGGGAAAGTGTGTGTAGAAAGTTGTTTGTCGAAGTTCTGCAGAACAGCTACTCAAGAGAGACGTAGAGAAATAAAAATGTTAGAAGTTTATACGGTTTTGATCGCTGTCTGTCTCTCCTCACATGAGTTGGTTACTCACTCCAAACCAAGGTGGTGCCTATAACTGTGAAATGCACAGACGAGGAACACAGCGCCTGCATTTTATCCTCTGAAAAGGCAGAAGTTGGTGGCATGGCGATGCGTACTATACCCTTTCCAACTAAGAAGGAAACATGAAACTACCCAAAAGAACATGGGGGAAAAACAAACAAGCTGACAGCATAGACAGTCTGACACTCTGAAGTCCTTCCCTCGCCCATACAGCCAGCAGGAGGGAATGCCAATCTATCAGACATGGTGGACACTGCGTTCTTCTCAGCAAGGGATAGAGAAAAACATACATAGTTAAAGCTACAGTATTCCAACTTGTTTTTGTGAATACAATGTTATTTGGACCAGTCTGTATGGTAGAGTATGATAACATATGTACAGTAATTTACACAATTGGGGTGGTAATAATTATTCTTTTCTCATTTTGAGTAGATGATATTGAAATTATGACCGATATTATTATTTGCAGGGTCACCCGATACAGATATATTACATTATTATATTATATTTATATTAAGCCAGGTTTGAATCTGGGGTAGGACATGCAAGTTACATGCGCGTAATATTAATATTGGCTGAGATAATGCATTTCTCTACAAAACAACAGCAGAACACATACTGATTGACCACAATGTGTGTGATAAACTGAATGCAGTTAAGAATGTTACGATGAATCACGAATGCACATCGAAAGTAGACAATGTTCAAGCTCATGTTGTTCGATGCGTGACACCAGCACACAACTAAGTACAAATCAGGCATTGGGGCTTGTTTTTAAAACCACAGGCACATGGACACGGTGTCATACAGCCTGATTATGCCTATCCTCCCAGTAGTCCTCCAATCGACTAATTCCGTTTGATAAGCTCCCCGGCCTTGTGTGGGTAATCAATACAAGCCAATGATCAGGATGGACAACAGGAGGGAGTCAGCGAGAGTGTGAGAGAAGCAGAGAGAGGGAGAGAAAGAGAGCAAGAGAGAGATGTGCGCGTGGACCCATCTATCGAAAATGAGCCATTATTCACAACACTGCACCTCTAAAGACTGTGAGAAGAATAGGTGCCTATTATCATTGCTATCGATTGCTTGGTTTGAGTTTGAACCAGCGTGCGGGTGCGGGTAGATACTCAAACATGCTTACAGACCGCCGAGTGTTTATATACCGGCTTACATCACCGCAATCACATGTACACACACGTTCCAGTCTTCTCTGGAAAGCAGCGCACAGTGTACATTCAGTGCCCTGTTCCATCAGTGCCTGGTAATGACCAGTACTTGAGTACAATTTTGAGGTATTTGTACTTTACTTGAGTATTTCCAATTTCCAATACTTTCACTTCTACTCCACTACATCTCAGATACAAATATTGTACTTTTACTCCACTACATTTATTTGAAAACATTAGTTATTAGTTACTTTGAAGATTTTGATTATCATTTCAAAATGTGCATTAACCACGTCTTCAGCCCTAGGCCTATATACAACATCTACAAGCTCACAATGCGTTTTCATCTGCTATTTTCAAAAGATTATTATACAGGAACATTTGAAAACATTAAATGTGTAAGTAAATGTTGAATTCCTCAGAGTATTTCTACAGTACGGTATATTGCAGTATTGATACTTTTACTTAAGTAAAAATAACGTACTTCTTCCACCACTACTGGTAAACAATGACTCATCTCTTCTCTCTCCCCATGGCCGTTTCAGACATGGAAAACGTGGTCATGCAGCAGTCCGGCTTCTTGAGGGGCCACCTGGGATCTGTGGTGGACCTGAAGGTGGCCAAAGGGGGCAGCGTGGAGCTGGAGTGCAGCAGCAGGTCATCGGCGGAGCCAGAATACCAGTGGTCGAAGGAGGTGGGTGTTGAACTGTAGTGTAAATGAAGGCCGTGGAGAGGCCCCTCTCTGTCTCCTCTCTCTGAGTTATCTTGTTGGCTAGCCTCGGGTCTCTTGCACTCTCCTTTCTCCTCGCTCTATTCAAGCGCACTGTTTATGTTGTTCCGTTCCTCCCTCTGTCTCTCTCTCTCTCTCTCTCTCTCTCTCTCTCTCTCTCTCTCTCTCTCTCTCTCTCTCTCTCTCTTCGTCTCCACGTCTCCTCTCTTCCATGCGATTTTCTTTTCTTTTCAAGCCACATGTTCCCTAGCTGCTATCACCATTCTCTCTTCCTATGGCCAGCTCCTCTCTCCCCAGAAGAGGGACTTTGTGGGCTATTATATAGGCTGGTTGAGAGACCCCCATGATGGCATGGGGCAGCATCTTGCCTCACTAACTGTGGATTAACAGCTTTAATGAGGTTTTAGACCAGTGGTTCCCAACCTTTTTTTCCCCTTGGAGCCCCCCACTTCTGACCAAAGGACAGCTGAGACCTCCACATGTGGAAACGCACGCACACACGCACGCCCGCACATGTAGCACACACACACTATATACTACAGTTCTCGTAAAATAATTGCAAAAAATAGTCGAGCTCACACCGCTTCGCATTGTGACACATTGTGAGCTTATAGAATGGCTATTTTCGAAAATCTTTATTCTAATTTTGTACATTTTCATTTGGACATTTTTTTAAGGATTTATTTATTGACAATGCATAATTAATGTACACATAGGCCTATCATTATCATATCTCTCTTTTTTTATACAAGACATACTGAAAAAGACACAATACACAATTGTTATCTTTTTATATTGTTTTAATGATGACGATAACTGTGGGGGGAGGGATGGGGTGAGGGAGAAAATGGAAAAAAATGGTATGTTCAAACTAAACTTAAATTGTTGAAACCTGCTACCAAACCTGCTACCAAAAAAACCATCATAAAATGAGAACAAGAAGAATGACTCAAGTCATAACTGCCAGGTGCAGCAAGCTCTCGTTTATGAATATATATAAGTATGTTTGCAGCCAATTCGTCTTCACGTTGAGGCGTTCAGAGTATGCAGCCAATTCGTCTTCACGTTGTGGTGTTCAGGGTATGCAGCCAATTCGTCTTCACGTTGTGGCGTTCAGGGTATGCAACCAATTCGTCTTCACGTTGTGGCGTTCAGGGTATGCAACCAATTCGTCTTCACGTTGTGGCGTTCAGGGTATGCAGCCAATACGTCTTCACGTTGTGGCGTTCAGAGTATGGGTTTTATGCCATTCAAACTAAAGATGGGTTTTGTGAGTAAGTCTCCCATTGGCTTAGAGGCAGCCAGGCAGGCAGGCAGCCAATCATGATCTACTACGGTCGAGGTAGGTGAACATGTAGTTCAGGGCTCCAGGCACTTTTCAAGCACCTGGCTAAAAACGACAATTTGGACAATTTTTGACAATAAGAATGACATGCCCAAAATAGGGATGGCAGGTTGAGAGAGACCACACATTGGACCACCTCACCGAACGGGTTCCCAGATTGTGTCCAAACAGACAACATTCTTTTTGGCACCTTGCCTGGGCCCCAGCTTTGGAAACACTGGTTTAGCTTAGACAACAGCCTGTGAACCCCCCAAAATAATTATGTTGGTAGATTCAGTTGGGTGCTTACCAAAATGAACAAATACCTCACCTTTCAACGGAATTAAGAACCTCTTTCCTTTCACTGTAAAATATCACGCTGCCACAGGCATGCTAAACAAAGTTGTTGAGTGGGTTATGTTGCTCCCCTGTGGTGGGGCCGGTGTATTACATCATCAACCTCCCGTCCACGTTTCCTAGGCAGAAGGGAAGCTAATTGACAACTTCCCCCCCATTGTTATTCACCTTAATATGTTAATGCACTTGTTAAAGGGCCACTTCTAGTCTGGTTTTACGCTGGTCCCAATTCAATTTAGTGGACATTTTACACTGCTAAGTGCTAATACAGTGTGTCTTTATATGGTGTATTATCCATGCCAGTTAGTTTATTATCTTTACTTGGCACACACTACAACCACAGCCTCTTTGGTGAAACATCTTCATTAGGAATGTGACGGACATGTACATCTAAACACGCAGAAGCTTTGCTCACCAAGCATGCTTGATTTCCTGGTCTGTCCATCTATTAGTTTAGTGCCCAGTCTGCCCATGTTTGCATAAATCGCATCAAAACCTCTGGATACGACAGATAACAAACACATTGGACACAATTAAGGAAAGATGTAATGAGCGTATGCCAGTGTATGTATGTGTTTGTGCATCTGTGTTTACATAATGACACTAGTGTGCATGATGGTGAGACAGTACATTGTCCATATCTGCATGTACATACTCTGTACGGTACTGTGTGTGAGGACTAGGTTGTTAGATAAAGTAAAAGTTGAGTGGGTTTTTTTATTTCATTTTTTCATTTACTGCTTACATAGATTTTAATTTTCATTTACTGCATACATACATTACTTATTTTTATTATTTATTTACTGCTTACATTAAATACATATTTAGCACCCTGTTCGAATGCCTCCGCCCCCCTGTCCAAAAATCACAAAAATCGCTAAACCTAAAGAAAGTCGTAAATGAAAAATAAAAATAAAATAAAAACAGCACTTTATCTAATAACAACCTAGAACATGAACCTTGGTTGAAAAAAGCTAAAGTTGTCCTTTAAGTACACTTTTGAGGTAAGCCGATTTGTACTTTACTTGAGTATTTCCAATTTCCTGTATACTTTTACGTCTACTCCACTACATCTCAGAGGCAAATATTGTACTCCACTACATTTATTTGAAAACCTTAGTTACTAGTTATTTTTATTATTATGACAAAACATACAGTAACTAAACCACAACTAAGCCACGCATTGTGAGCTTGTAGATTTTAAAAAGATTTTTATACATTTGAAAACTTGAAATGAGACATTCTGCCTTTACATTTTGATACTGATACTTTTGTACTTTTACTAAGTAGGCTACATTTTGAATTCCAGACTTTTCACTTGTAACGGAGTAGTTCTACATTGCAGTATTGATACTATTACTTAAGTAAAACATGTGAGTATACCTTTTCCACCACTGCTGTACAGTGCACTATGTGTGAGGGACGGCTAAGGGGCATAAAATGGCCACGATGAGTCCTGTTTTGACAGACAGGCGCCGTGGGCCTGTTGGCCCCCGGTAATGACAGGCGCAGGAGCCGCTCTGCCGCTTCGGGAGTCAGTGGATTTGCATACAAAATGCTGCTTGTGCCAGACCTGGGCTTTTATGGGAAATCCTCTTAATTCAGACCCATTCAAATTGAAATGGACTTTCTTGGCAGGAGCGGAGGCTCACAGGAGCCAAATCATTTGCATGGTGTAATGTCTTTTTTTTTCCCCGTCCACTTTCTCCATGTTTGTTTTGTTTTGCAATACAGCATGCGTGGTTGTTGTCCTATTATTCGTCTCCCCCTCGTGCCGGGCTCTATCTCATAATAGCTCCGCTATTTTCGTGTCAACAATTCATCCCGTTCCCTCGCCATCTCATTATCTCTTGTGTTTAACGGCGTGTTGTTGTCGTACCTTTCTTTGCCGATGATGCCGTTATTTAGGTTATTGCCTCGTTGTTGATGTGCGCCCATTCAACGGTATTACTACTCAGGTAAATGCCCTTTTTGTAGGACATTGCAGATAGCCCTGATAGGGTCCACAACATCACTTGGTTGGCAACAGTTATTTCTCTCTTTTCCATCTGCTTTTCTCTGGATTTGTTTCTGTTGCTGCATCTCTCGCTTTCTCTTGCTGTCTCTCTGGGCCAGACATTCTCCTCTCTCCTCTCCCTGCTATTTGTTGTGCTCTTTGGCAAGTACATCTTGTTTAGGGGTTCATTTACTTTCTTAGAGCTGAAATGCCATGCTCTATATGCCTTTCTTAAGCCCCTCCTCTTACTGGTTATGGTATTTTCACTCCATCTGCTTCTCTGCATCTGTCTCTGCATCTGTCACTCTCTTTTTGGTAATCTCTTTTTACCGGTACGTCTTTCTCCCTTTTAGCTTCTTCTCCTCTGCTGCATCTCTCACTCACTCACTCAGTCGATCAAAGAGAACAAGCAAAACGTGTAGCTGTGGGAGTTTGTTGACTCTCTTAGAGCAACAAACAACTCTGCCAATAAGCAAGGTCTCCTATTTCTAGTCCCCATTGCTTTGCCTCTCTTCGTTTTGATCTTACTGTCTGTCTGTCTGTCTGTCTGTCTGTCTGTCTGTCTGTCTGTCTGTCTGTCTGTCCGTCCGTCCATCCGTCCGTCCGTCCGTCCGTCCGTCCGTCCGTCCGTCCGTCCGTTATTCCTCATTATGTCAGCCTCTCATGTATTTACAGCTTGTTGCTGTGAAAGTTTGGTTGCCCAAGTAACTGTCAACACAGAAATATCTTGTTTATGCCCTGCCATTTGATTATTCTCTGTCATTATCTTTCTTGGTCTGTCCCTACTCCCTACAGCATGTCTCTCTCCCCCTCTCTCTCTCTCTCTCTCTCTCTCTCTCTCTCTCTCTCTCTCTCTCTCTCTCTCTCTCTCTCTCTCTCTCTCTCTCTCTCTCTCTCTCTCTCTCTCTCTCTCTCTCCATCTCTTGCAGGGTGTTGACTGGATCCTGCCGTCCTCTAAGCTGAAGCTGCAGGACATTCAGGCATGGGAGGCAGGAAAGTACACATGCGTTGCCAAGCACCCCATCATGGATTCCCTCATCAAGAGCCGCACCATCAGCATCACTGTACTGCCAGGTAAGGACTCCATACCTAGAACAGTAGAGCAAAACAATAGAAAGCCTTTTCAAAGGATGCTTTTGTTCTAACACTGTGAAATACCCCAGTCTGCTGGTTGGTTTGTGGATTTGGGCCTAGGTTCTTATGTAGCAAAAAATTGAAAAAGTGGAGAAAACAAAGATGTATAAATGCCATCCCCATAGATTAGATTAGATGACGTAACTCTTTGCCCTGTTATTCCTCAGAGCTGCTTTTCTAAGCTCACGTTATGGCCGAACCTTTCTAAGACAGTTATAAGATAGCCCCACATAACCCCTTGTACATGAAGATACATACAAAAAGCACAACATTAATCAACCTCATTTGACAGATGTTTGTATGCTATGTATGTTATGTTATATGGCACAAAACTGTTCTTGAAGCACTCTGTACATCACCTCAGTCTGATACCTGCGGCTTGATCACATAATGCTATAGTCAAGTGGTTATGCTACGGATCAACTGTTAAGTAGAAGCCGTGTTTTTAGAATAATCTTTTTATTTTTTACAAATGAGGTATTCTCGAGAGGTCAAAACGAGCACAGTGCTAGCAGCACAGTTCAAAATTGACAATAATTTCATATCCAGTCAGAGCTTAGAGGAAATCAAGAATTCAATAGCAATAAGCTGTGAAAAGTTCAGTGCAGGTGGTCAGATTTAGTGGTTTTATGAAGCTCAGTGTCGGTGGCTCAGTGGACTGACATTGTCTTGGGGAGAGAGTGAATTTTGTATGCTGTAGTGTAGTCTCAGCCTTATCATCCATCCTCAACATGAGGAAATGGAAGATTATATGATATTATTCTGGCGTTGGCGAAAGGACCTTTCTATTCTGTGTAGAGTTTTCATGTGTGGAGTTTGTAGGATTTGCATGTTCTCCCTGTGTCCCTAGGGTACAATTAACCCTCACAAAAAACATGCAGTACAGTAATACTGGAGGGGAAAGGAACTGGTTGGAATAACGTGTTGCTTCCACGCGCTACGTCCAACCGGGGAAACTCCCCCCTGTCAGGCTTGGACTCCTCATGCATTGAAGGAAACATGAGGTCAGTCCGTTGCTCTCCCCAGGTTGACAGAGGGAGTGTAGCGCCCAGGATTACATTAGACAAATCACAATTGACACCAGGTGAAAAAAATGGGTTACAAAATCGTGGGGGAAAATCACACCCGTGTGAACTTTCTTTCTTTCTTTCTTTCTTTCTTTCTTTCTTTTTTTTTTTACTTTGACAAGCCATTTTTTAATAAAGGCCATAATACGTTTTTCCTCCCTTTCTCCCGAGTGCCCAGATCTTTCTCGCTGTTTTCATATTACATTACTGTTGATCTGGGAGAACTGAGAACCTGGTTGTTTCTTTGCTTTTTAAATAGCATGCAGTTCTGCTCTGGTGTCCAGGTGCCGTGCTCTAGATGTAATCACAGCTTGAATTCTTATGGTATTCGATAAGTCACTGAAAAAATACTGAAACTTACTTACTTACTTGACTTACTGCTTTAGTTTAGACATAGTATTGGTCCGACAACCTACCTCAAACCCTAACCTAACCCTAACCGCAAGCACAGGAGCAGCACATGTTCGACCGCATGTCCGACCTTTGTTTCCGCATGTCGGTCCGTTGGTGTGTCTAATCTGCGTGTGCATCCCAATTAACCGGTCATAACTAGTAGTGATAATGAGCGACAAATTGACAGAGAAAACGTGCATGCCCACGTTTTGGTTAACGTTTGGTTAACAATATACGGTATACTCAAAAAGGAACCGACAGTTTAGTCATGAGGCAGTTTTATCAATTGGAAGTGTTCGTATACTCTGCATGTGATGCTCACAGCCAAACACTTGGGACCATGACTGGCAATACAGATGCCATAGCCTGTGGCACTAATGCAAATAAACAGCTTACATTTGGGGAAAGTAAAAAAAAATCGGCTTCAGTCAATTTGAAGATATACTGTAGCCTACCAACCCACTGAGGAGAAAAATGTAGTGGAAAAAGTACTCACATTTTTTACTTAAGTAAAAGTATCAATACTGCAATATAGAAATACTCTGTTACAAGTAAATTCAAAATGAACTTGAGTAAAAGTACAAAAGTATTGGCATCAAAATGTTCTTAAAGTACCAAAAGTAGAAAGTACTCACTATGCAGAATGTCACGTTTCAAGTTTTAAAATGTTTAAAAATCGTTTGAAAATAGCAGATCTACAAGCTCACAATGCGTCACGATGTGACGCTATTTTGAAAGTTAGTTAGTTAGTTTCATTTATTTCGAAATGTATAGTCTGAAGTGGCTAATGCATGTTAACACTTTGATTGCTACAAGATCTCGACAGGCCTATTTGGATGTTGCTACCGTTTAACATTGCACAAAGGCCTTGTTCGGGGGCCCACAGCAAAATGTTCTCTTATAGCGAGAATCACACGCATACATCAAAAGAAAGCTGAACTTGTCCACTTCAATTTAAAAAATACATTTTGATTTTACCATGTTCCATTCTGGAGATATTGACCTTTTTGCAACACCTGCATTTGCCTGGAAGTGGTTATCTTGAACAGCGAGCAGAGTTATGGATGGTTTAAAGTCAGAGACATTGACAGGCAGATATAAAATTGAACCCAATAAATATCCTATACATCCTATACACCGAATGAAAGCCCTGAATGTGTACTTTTACGAGGAAAAGAGTAAACATTGATCCCATGTACAGTTAGACAGTAATTGGTTATTGAATGCAGCTTGTGCCCACCAGATAACTTCAGAGAAGACATGGACGTGAACTCCTCAATATTCACAAAATAAGGCCTATAGCGACATATAAATACTATATACCGTATGAAACAGAAGACTCTCTGCTTTCATAAGAAAAAAACTTCTACTGTAGTAATAATAAAAATCACACCCATGTGAAGTGAGTGGTGCAACTCTGTCCCATATTCTGTTCTCTGCTTATTCAATACAGCTCGCTATATACGGACTGAGGCAGAAAGTCATGTAAACCTTTTATTTACAGTTTGGTCTGTAAACTTCTACTGTAATAATAAAAATCACACCCCTGTGAAGTGAGCGTTGCAACTGTTCTGTACTTATTCACTACAGCTCGCTATATACGGACTGAGACAGAAAGTCATGTAAACCTTTTATTTACAGTTTGGTCTGTAAACTTCTACTGTAATAATAAAAATCACACCCCTGTGAAGTGAGCGGTGCAACTGTTCTCTACAGTTGCACCGCGCAACTGTAGATGACTTTCTACAGTTTCTACAGTACATGACTTTCTGTCTCAGTCCGTATATAGCGAGCTGTAGTGAATAAGTACAGAACAGTTGCAACGCTCACTTCACAGGGGTGTGATTTTTATTATTACAGTAGAAGTTTACAGACCAAACTGTAAATAAAAGGTTTACATGACTTTCTGCCTCAGTCCGTATATAGCGAGCTGTATTGAATAAGCAGAGAACAGAATATGGGACAGAGTTGCACCACTCACTTCACATGGGTGTGATTTTTATTATTACTACAGTAGAAGTTTTTTTCTTATGAAAGCAGAGAGTCTTCTGTTTCATACGGTATATAGTATTTATATGTCGCTATAGGCCTTATTTTGTGAATATTGAGTTCGGGTCCATGTCTTCTCTGCAGTTATATCTGGTGGGCGCAATGTGCATCCACCCAGTAACCAATTTATGACAGACTGTACATGGGATCAATGTTTACTCTTTTCCTCGTAAAAGTACACATTCAGGGCTTTCATTCGGTGTATAGGATGTATAGCATATTTATTGTGTTTATTGTTATATCTGCCTGTCAATGTCTGACTATAAACCTTCATAACTCTGCATCCTTTAGATGATGATGATGATTCACTGCTTTCATTGTTTTGATCGCAGTAACATTGGGGGGGGGGGGGGGGGGGTCATGGGCACATTGGGCAGCAAAAGTCTTGATCGTACGGCTATAAAAAGTCCCATTCCACCGTTCGGTTCAGAACTATAGTATAACGGTGAGACACGTTGTCATCATGAGCTGATTTTGTTTTTCAAGCTAGTATAGGGAACATGCCTGGGCATGCACGGTTTAGGACGCGGAAAAGTTCGTTATACATTACACCCGGGTCGATTACGTCCCCGACGCGTTCATTGCGGTCTTATCACTACAATTATAATGAATAAAAAAGCGTTACAATCACACGTCTGAGCGATCTCCGATTATGACGGCTCTGCATGGCGATACGTGATCCACCAACGGTAGACTGTCTGTTGTCATGGCGGCCCCTCTCGATACTGTAGTTCGTTTGTTAGTTCGTAGTATTGTAGGCTCGGGGATCGTTTGGTCGCTACAGTATGAAGAAGTAAACATGCATCTGTCCATGTGTGTTGCAGCAATGCCGATCTGGTGCAGAATCTGCAGATCATGTGTTAGGCAGCGTAACAGCGTTCCGTTCATGTTTTTTTTCCGAGACATGAGCCCCCATTTTGCAAGGCCCTCCTCCTGCAGGAGAAACAGGAGGGGAGGGGGGAATCGAGTATAAAAGCCAATAGGTGGAGGAAAGCCTGGTGAGGCGAGGTTAGGTGAAATTTGATTCTTTTCACACACAGACTAGATCGGCATGGGCGCATCCATTTTAAACTGGTTTATACACGTAAAGCGGCCCGCCCTCCTGTTTTCAGGAGGGGAGGGTTTTTTTTTTTTTTTTGTTTTTTTTCTGATCACGTGAGCGGGACTAAGCAGCAATGATAGGGCGATGGTTCTTCATTGTCCGGGTGGGTAAAAAGATGAATGAAAGTATGCTATAAAAAAGTGATTGAAACGTATTGATACGTGATTCGCACCCGACGTTTGATTCATTGATAACGTATTGATACGCGATTCGCGTCGGCTGTGTTAAACTAAAGTTTTCAAATAAATGTAGTGGAGTAAAAGTGCAATATTTGCCTCTGAGATGTAGTGGACTGTGGAGTAGAAGAAGTATTGGAAATTGAAAATACTCAAGTAAAATACCTCAAACTTGTACTTAAGTAAATGTACTTAGTTACTTTCCACCACTGCCGTACCTGTGCCACTGTCCACCGACTGACACAGTGGCACTCGTTATGTCACACTGAGTTCCACTGTGGGTTGTTGCTGACAAAATTGATGCCAGCCTTGGGTCTGCTGCTTGCTATGTTTAAATCAAAGTCCTTTATAACTTTGCACTGTTGAGACAGCTGTCTCTCTCTCTCTCTCTCTCTCTCTCTCTCTCTCTCTCTCTCTATCTCTCTCTCTGCTGCATGTTGTCTCTGGTGCTGTCGGTATAGCCCTGCAGGTACAGCACAGTGAGAGCACAGTTTGGAAACACCTGCCAATGAATTAGCCCTACTCTCAAAGTGAAATGTATTAACAACATGAAACAGGAAATAGGCGAGCATTCGCCTAAAATTGCAGATCTACCAGGGTTCACAATGCATCAAATCAGCTACTTTCGCAGAAGATGTTTGGTGTAGTGGGGGGGGAAAGGAGGGAGCCTAGTATACCTGTATACCCCCGATATATAGGGTTTAAGTGGTTGAAGTGTACAACATTGGGAACAGAAAGGCTTTTTATCAGGTACATAAATGTTTTATGTAGCCTAGGTTACCTGATGAAAACCATTGTGGTTAAAACATTGTAGACTTAATACATTTCACTTTGAGAGCAGACTTTTTTGTCTTACTTTTTATACTGCACCTGATAAAATGTCTGTTTGGATGTGCACGGCTGCACGCACGTACTGTACTCTCTTGGACTGCATCTATTTTTGTCAGTTTCACAGCTCACATTGATTGCAGATATTCTTTTGAGTAGACAAAAACATTTAAAATCAATATGGACGGAGATTTTCTTTTGTGAACCATTTCAATAAATAATCCCAAGTTTTGCAAAACGTTTGATAGAAATAGTAATTCATGCACAGGGAAACACAGCGTACTTCACAGGAAAAGACAATACATAGTACACGCACACACACACACACACACACACACACACACACACACACACACACACACACACACACACACACACACACACACACACTGCACTAAAGTAAACATCTGTCTTTGCATTACCTGGCTACAGTATTAACGAGAGTTAAGGAGAAGCGACAGTCTCTACGTTAATCTGTATGAGCGAGAGAGACATTTTCATGTCTCAGGAAAAGTCAAGACCCTATGCAAGAAGTGGAGAATTAATTTCATTACAACCTTACTACTAATCCAATTTATGGCAGTTCATCTGTCTTCATCATCTTTATCAACGACCTGAGATGATTGCTCTGGGTTCTTCAAACACCGGCCAATCATCCCAACGAGATTCTTAATCCTCACGATTGCAATCACTAAAATTATATGCAACCTCCGAAACCACAATTAAGCCAATTATGATCGATGCACGTTATTTATTGGTACAGTTATCTTATTAATGCTGCAATTGACTCATCGGTCAGTGCTCTCTATGCTGAAGCTGCGTATCTTGGCACATGGAAGCCCATGTACTAATTAAATGGGTAATAACTTTTTAAGATAGTAGAAATAACAGTTTCTCATCATTGGAAGTGACAGCGAGCAATAGGGCAGTGTCCTTACTGTGCCTCTGCTTCATGCCGGAGGTAGACATCACCACTAAACCACTTTAAATAACATTTGTCCAACTTCCAACATGGTGTACACAGACAAACACATTGCTCCCAGCATGTGTAGACATCAAACGCTCAATTATGGACCATGAACCCATGGCCATGAAATTACTTTAAAGCTGTTAAGAGAGAACCTTCAAAAACAAAAAAACATTGAAGGTTCAATCAGTCAAAAATAAGTAAGTAACTTTAAGTGTACATACAGTATATAATGCTACAGTACAAAATATCTAAATACTGAATCAAGCAACTTAAAAACTGTCTGGAGTGTTCACAAAAACGTGAGTCCACGTTAAAAGTACGCAACATTTCTTTTTTTTTAAAAGTGAAATATCCCTTTAAGTCCATTAGGTCTATTATTAACTTTGAAGTCCTCCATACCATATCTATCTAATTGAGTTGTAGCATGCAGGTTCCATATACGCATCTTGCCTGTTATTTCTTATTGTCTTGTACATTGTAAACTGCATTAATTCTATTTTTCTGTAATAGGTTTTCTCTGCTATTAAACCCTCCACAACACGTGGCAGTGCACTCAGTTTCCACACCCTTACACTCAAAGGCATGCAACTCACGACACGACGCGTCTCGATGTGACGCGCTGTGAGCCTGCAGCTCGGCTATTTTCTACACAAGCCGCTTCTGTACGCCAAATTATAAATGAAGCATATAATTATCTCCCATTCAACAACACCGTGTACCACAGTCTGTCTTCCTCTATAACAACATGTCCCCTTCAGAATAGTTGCCTGAGGGGGCCGCAATGCTCCTGACATCAGACTGCACTGATGTATTCCACTGGTGTAAGTAACTAAGTACATTTACTTAACCCATTTTGACCTGAGATCGGATTCTAAAAATGTCTTCTACATCCTGACAGTTTTCTGAAAAAGCTATGTTTCTATGTCAGTGGTTCTTTGATTTTTCAAAAATAGCAGACCTACAAGCTCATAGCGCGCCACTCGGTGGCGCGCTATGAGCTTGTAGATCTGCTATTTTTAAATAGCTAAAGCATAACATAATGCTAACACCAAAATGGGTTCCCGCCCAGAATGGGTTAAGTGCTGTACTTAAGTACAATTTTGAGGTATTTCTACTTTACTTGAATATTCCCAATTTCCAATACTTTTACTTCTACTCCACTATATATATATATATATTTTTTTTAAATACATTTTTATTTCATTTTTGGATGAAAGGCACAGGTACAGGCATACAAAGAAAATGCACATAAAACATAATTCAAATTATTTGCCAACTACAATCAGTGGCTTTCCCCTTGCCTCATTTTTTAAAATCCTACCCCCAAACCCCAGCACCAACCACCTATATATTTTTGAAAACTTTAGTAGGCTAACTTGAAATGGGACATTCTGCATAATGCGTATTTTGATGCCAATTATTTTTGTAGCCTACTTTTACTCAAGTACATTTTGAATTCCAGACTTTTACTTGTAACAGGGTATTTTCTACAGTGCAGTATTTGATACTCTTACTTAACCAATTTAGGACCAGATTCTAAAAATGTCTTGACAGTTTTCTGAAAAACCGTTCTTTCTATATCAGTGGTTCTCAAACAATTTCATGTCAAGGACTCCAAAAATTATATGTAATTGGCCGCCGACCACAATCTGAAAATATTCTTTCATGGACCCCCCAGAAGCAAAGATATGAATACAAAATGTTCGCTGTGAAATAATATATATTCTAAGATTTGCACACGTTTTCCCGATTTTTCAAAAATAGCAGATGTACAATCTGCTATTTTTCAACAGCTGAAGTAAAAACACCAAAGAGGTTCCCGTCCTGAATGGGTTAAGTCAAAAAAAAAGTGAGTACTTTCTTCCACCGCTGATGTATTCCGTCCTCTCCTCTGTCCCTCCTCAGAGACGGCCAGCTGGTGGCAGAGCAGTGACGGGTCTCTCTTCCTGATGGCCTCGGGGACCATCCTGGCCCTTCTGCTGCTCATCGTCACCATGAGCACTTTCCTGTGCCGCAGGGCCAAGCTCGCCAACATCAGCAAGGGGCCCATGTAAGAACGCATCGCTCCAGGCCATCGTGTCCATTGTGTGTGTGTGTGTGTGTGTGTGTGTGTGTGTGTGTGTGTGTGTGTGTGTGTGTGTGTGTGTGTGTGTGTGTGTGTGTGCATACGTGTGTGCATACGTGTGTGCATGCGCGCGTGTGTGTGTGTGTGTCTGTGCGTGTGTGTGTTTGTTTAATCTTTAGTAATGATCTCTTTCGCAAACATGTTTATCTTCTCCCGGTGGGTAACCCGTGTTTGCTCACAGTAAAATCCTTCACTCCGAGAGTTGGTGGTCAGGCTTTACGATGTCGGACTTAAATTAACGCTGAGGATTTTACTGTGTATACAGAAATGTGTGCTGGTACATACTTTTGCATGTGCACATTACCATGTGATGTGTACTACGTGTGTGTGTGTGTGTGTGTGTGTGTGTGTGTGTGTGTGTGTGTGTGTGTGTACTACGTGCGTGCGTGCGTGCGTGCGTGCGTGCGTGCGTGTGTGCGTGCGTGCGTGCGTGCGTGCGTGCGTGCGCATGTGACATGTGCGAGTCATTGTTTATAGTGCTCCTCTCCCAGCCTCCATCATTCATCCTGCAATTGTCCATACAGTATTTTGTATGGTTATTGGTTTAATATTTCATTCAGGCATCTTTGACACACCAAGGCCAATACCGCGCATGTGTTTGTGTGCCTGTGAAGTTGTGCGTGCGTCCATGTGTGCACGTATCTGTCAAATTTCTGTCTACTGGTGTAATGTACTTCATAGTATTTATTTGTACTATAGCATGTCATAAGCGTCTTGCATACTCTATGTGTAGGGGGGGGGGGGGGGGGGGGGGGGGTTGAAGACAGTGAATGGCATTACCTTTCTATGGGCTTATACTCCACTGTGTGGGGGAGCTCCGTCAGTGTGCAGTAGGTCTCTTATATAAGTGCAGACCACCCACACACGCCTGTGTGTCCTTTATCCACTTATAACCACTTATATACTTAGTTGACCTTGGCCCATCTGGCTCTATTCCGGATCCGCTCCTTTATCTCTTTGCTGAAAATAGCAGATCTACAAGCTCACAATGTGTCGCTCTGTGACGCGCTGTGAGCTTGAGGATCCGCTATTTCTTGTCGAACGTTCAGGGACTCTAGGGTTGTTTGCATAGTTAAGGTGTTTTAAAAGCTATAATCCACATAGAACATTAGCATCTTTCTCAGCGGGCTTGACCCTCGTATTTGATCTCTTCTGTGACCCATGCACTCGCCCTCGGGTTTTCACACCACTCTCCTCGTCTGCAGAAAAAGCCCTGTTAATAACTCCAGTTTAATGCAGTGCCTCTAATTCAGTACACTTAAAAAATAATAATAATTAATAAAATAAAACTGCCAGGTGCAACAAGCTCTTGTAGCGCCCGTTTTCGTTTGTTTCCGACGTTCTTTTGTTGGTTCATTCACTGTGTTTTGTTATGGCGTTCCTGTGGCTCCAGTTAGCTCATAACATTAGCTGCTGTTGCCACTCGCTCCGCGTTGCGGTGTTCAGAGTATGGGTTTTTATGCCGTTCAGACTCCCATTGGCTTAGGAGGCAGCCAATTATGACTAGATCGCTAGTGAGGTCACTAGGAGGCGGCCAGTCGTCAGTAGTGGTGCGTGCAAATGTAGGCCAGGCTGCTTCGCACCTGGCAAAAAGCTCTTGCATTGACAACTGACATTAGCCAAAGTGTCCATTAAAAGCTGTATGCAAGGCAATGCGTCAGTGCAGTACCGTGACCTCATGCGGATGTGCTCGTTAACCTCTCCTGCGCATGGCCTCCTAGAACACATTTCAGGCGTCCTCCAAATGCCAGCGTCTCTGTAGGCGTCAGCCTCGTATGTGGTGTGTGTGCATGTTTGTGGCGATGTTCAATCCAATTTAGTATGGAAAAGCTGCATGACATTAATGTGTCTGTGTACATGTCTCGTCTGTCGCGGGCCGGCTGTTGGAGTCGATCGCTGGGTTCTAGTCTATAATTTGCACACATATACTTCCCCGGCACCTACTGTGCTGTGCAGAGGCGGGTCGATTTAATGATTATCATGCCTCTCTCTCTCTCTCTCTCTCTCTCTCTCTCTCTCTCTCTCTCTCTCTCTCTCTCTCTCTCTCTCTCTCTCTCTCTCTCTCTCTCCCCCATTTCCCCTCCCCTCTCCCCACTCCACCCCCCACAATCTCTCTCTGTCTCTCTCTCTCCCCCCTTTTCTATCTCGCTCCCCCCTCCCTGCAGTGATGACCACTCCCAGAAGAAGCCCATCTACAAAGGCAGTGCAGAGTCACTGCCCTCCAACTGTGAAGACAACCAACCTCTTGTCTGAGAGAGCACTTTGGAGAGCAGGATGAATTGCGGGAGAGATGGACCAGAAGAACATGTGTGAACGTGTGTGTGTGTGTGTGTGTGTGTGTGTGTGTGTGTGGTGTGTGTGTGTGTGTGTGTGTGTGTGTGTGTGTGTGTGTGTGTGTGTGTGTGTGTGTGGGGGGGTGGGGGGGGGGGGTTAGCAAGAGGTATTGGAGATGGGAATACGGCTGGGTGGACAGGGAATGAAGGCCGGGACAGAGGGGCGGGGACACTAATGAGGGAGATGATGGCATATAGTTGCGGATGGTTGCACTGTGGAGGGCAAGGTATACGGAGGAAGTGCTTGAAACGAGGGAGGAATGGAGTGAGGGGGTTATTTAGACTACTACGGGGGGGGGGGGGGGGGGGGGGGGGTAAATCGAAATAGTAACAACTGGGCGTTAAAAGTAAAAGGGACAAATGATTGTTTTCTGGAAAGAGACCCACCTTCCTCTCTATACAGATGGAGACTGTAATAAGTGTCTTGGATAAAAGGTGGGCAATTTTCTCTCTATTGATTGATTCTGCAACTTACATAATAGAGATCTTATGAAAGTGGGTTGAAAAGGGTAGGGGGGGGGGGGCTCTGTGAACTGTACGAGATGGAAAATAATACACACACACACACTTCCTTCATAACCTTGAGAGGCGAAACACTCTTGAGCAGCACTTTTGCAACCTTGGGGCTTAGAAATCGGAAATTATTTTTGTCGCAAGGTAAATGATTGGCCCTGTGTTATGAGCTTGCTTTATTTGCAGATAGTTTATAGGAATATTATGCAGGCTATAGTTAGAGGTTTATATCATTGTGACATTGTGTATGTTGCACAAGCACCTCCAGGTGCATATGAGATGTTTTGTTACGTTTGTTTGCTGTTACCACTGAAAGCAATGAAGGTCTTATATTCTCTTCTGTTTGATTAACTGTACTTGTGGACTTGTGGATTTGCGGATAGAATTTGTTGTCCTCTGCTGTATTGATTTTCTTCCATATCAACAAATAAAGAGCAAAATGGTATGTTATATTTGCAGAATTCATTCTTTATAATAAAACCATATATTTGAAACAGCTCAGAATGGCTTATATTATTTGACTGAGTTGTAACAATTTAACAGTAATAATAATAATAACTAGAAAAGGATCGCTGCAAGCAGCGATAAGGCCGGACCAAGCAGGAAGGCAATAAGAATAATATGCACAAGAAACATGGAAGACTAAACTTGAGAAAGACCATGGAATTGTGACAGGGTCGTTTTTTTATAGTGGGAGGCACGTAAGGGTTCTTGAAGACTCATACACAGAGTTGGCGGTGCCCAGATTTGAACCCATGACCTTGTGTTGCAAAGGCAAGAGCTCTACCTACTGAGCTAACAAGCAAAATCATTCAGTGTTTTTGTAGCAAGTTGCACAAGGATAACTAATGACAAAGGTGGGTAAATATAAATTAATTGACTGCATATAAACCAGAAAATGTACCAGATTCAGACGAGGAGCTCAATGAGTGAGTGAAAACCAATGAAGTCGGAAACAGGGATTAAAGGTTAACTGAAAAAATATTATTAAACTTCACAGAAAATAAACAGCTTTGAACATTCATGAAAAACAAAAAAAATGGGGCCCACTTTAAGTTATTGAATTGAAAAGTCCTAGTTCAGTTCCTATTCAATTCAGGGAAAGCAGTCTCTTTCTCCAATTTGGAGAACCAGATTACCACATTTGTGGGTGAAGGGGGGGGGGGGTCATAGTTCCGGGTCGGCTCGCCAGGTCTGGGTACCATCCGGTACCAGAACCATCCATGCAAGGGAATCCTTTCAGGACACAAAAAACCTGAACTGAAAGGCCAGGTGTCCAAATCAGTCTTTGTTTCAAAATCACTGTTGTACAACATCAAATAATCTATCAATTCATGAGTAAAGAACCTGATTTGATCAGGATCAAGTTCTTTATACACGTTTCTTACTAAACAAATCAGTTTCTAGCATTGTTACGGCCCTTTAAACTTGGCTCAACCAAGGGCTAACATAAAAGGACACAAAGTCAGATCAAAAGTTTACAAATATATTACACATTTATTTAAAATCCTGCATTGCAAAACGGACTGATGTACAAGAATACTTACGACCAGCCCATCTGAAACTTAACTAATAACAGCAACAAATTCGTGCATTTTGATCAAAGATCCTGGGAGGAGATGCATTTTAATTGATGTTCATATAATTCAAAATGGCGGGTGATCTAGAGGTCAGAGGTCAAAAGTAACAGCACATAACTTGTTCGGCATGAGGAGACGCATATGTTTGTCGAGGTTTCATTGCCGACGGTCAAACGGTTCATGAGCTATGCCTGGTCAAAGTTTGCATTTTCAATATAGCGCCAAATCGGAAATTATTTTTGTCGCAAGGTAAATGATTGGCCCTGTGTTATGAGCTTGCTTTATTTGCAGATAGTTTATAGGAATATTATGCAGGCTATAGTTAGAGGTTTATATCATTGTGACATTGTGTATGTTGCACAAGCACCTCCAGGTGCATATGAGATGTTTTGTTACGTTTGTTTGCTGTTACCACTGAAAGCAATGAAGGTCTTATATTCTTTTCTGTTTGATTAACTGTACTTGTGGACTTGTGGATTTGCGGATAGAATTTGTTGTCCTCTGCTGTATTGATTTTCTTCCATATCAACAAATAAAGAGCAAAATGGTATGTTATATTTGCAGAATTCATTCTTTATAATAAAACCATATATTTGAAACAGCTCAGAATGGCTTATATTATTTGACTGAGTTGTAACAATTTAACAGTAATAATAATAATAACTAGAAAAGGATCGCTGCAAGCAGCGATAAGGCCGGACCAAGCAGGAAGGCAATAAGAATAATATGCACAAGAAACATGGAAGACTAAACTTGAGAAAGACCATGGAATTGTGACAGGGTCGTTTTTTTATAGTGGGAGGCACGTAAGGGTTCTTGAAGACTCATACACAGAGTTGGCGGTGCCCAGATTTGAACCCATGACCTTGTGTTGCAAAGGCAAGAGCTCTACCTACTGAGCTAACAAGCAAAATCATTCAGTGTTTTTGTAGCAAGTTGCACAAGGATAACTAATGACAAAGGTGGGTAAATATAAATTAATTGACTGCATATAAACCAGAAAATGTACCAGATTCAGACGAGGAGCTCAATGAGTGAGTGAAAACCAATGAAGTCGGAAACAGGGATTAAAGGTTAACTGAAAAAATATTATTAAACTTCACAGAAAATAAACAGCTTTGAACATTCATGAAAAACAAAAAAAATGGGGCCCACTTTAAGTTATTGAATTGAAAAGTCCTAGTTCAGTTCCTATTCAATTCAGGGAAAGCAGTCTCTTTCTCCAATTTGGAGAACCAGATTACCACATTTGTGGGTGAAGGGGGGGGGGGGGTCATAGTTCCGGGTCGGCTCGCCAGGTCTGGGTACCATCCGGTACCAGAACCATCCATGCAAGGGAATCCTTTCAGGACACAAAAAACCTGAACTGAAAGGCCAGGTGTCCAAATCAGTCTTTGTTTCAAAATCACTGTTGTACAACATCAAATAATCTATCAATTCATGAGTAAAGAACCTGATTTGATCAGGATCAAGTTCTTTATACACGTTTCTTACTAAACAAATCAGTTTCTAGCATTGTTACGGCCCTTTAAACTTGGCTCAACCAAGGGCTAACATAAAAGGACACAAAGTCAGATCAAAAGTTTACAAAGATATTACACATTTATTTAAAATCCTGCATTGCAAAACGGACTGATGTACAAGAATACTTACGACCAGCCCATCTGAAACTTAACTAATAACAGCAACAAATTCGTGCATTTTGATCAAAGATCCTGGGAGGAGATGCATTTTAATTGATGTTCATATAATTCAAAATGGCGGGTGATCTAGAGGTCAGAGGTCAAAAGTAACAGCACATAACTTGTTCGGCATGAGGAGACGCATATGTTTGTCGAGGTTTCATTGCCGACGGTCAAACGGTTCATGAGCTATGCCTGGTCAAAGTTTGCATTTTCAATATAGCGCCACCCTTTGGCCAATGGTTGTGGGCTTCGCATCCTCACCGTTTGGCATGGCCCTCTACCATATCTCCAAATTTCGCGAAAACCGACTGCACGGTTCAGCCAGAACTGCTATTTTTGGCAGAAGAAAAGAAATAGCAGTTTCAAAAAAGGACCAATTCCTTTCAGGAATGCTTGGTCCTTTAATAATAATAATAATAGCTCAGATTTATATATATATTTAACGATTGTCTAAGTACCCAAAGTCACCTTACATTAAAAAAAAACTTTAAAGAAAATAAGGAAACTTTTTTCTCAACTTTATTGGGGATAAAAAACATAAAGAAAGTAGGTCCTACCCTACAGACTAAAATAGTCGATAAGCATGGGTTGAGAGCTGCCCACCCATTAGGCAACTTTAATATAGGATAGCAAATTGAATAACTTGTGTGATGTGTTTTAACCAACCCATTATAACAACAACAGGCCTAACTATGAAATCTGTATTCTCAGAACTCAGCCTTTCCCAGTCACCCAAGAAAAAAAACTAAGGATCTTCCACTGGAGTTTTTAGGCATTACTTTGAATTCAGTTATACCTTTCATGCTTCCCTGCCTGTTGAGAAAATACAACGGATCTCACTGTTCATCTCCAACATCCTCGCTGCGCACAGGTGCACCAAACGGGGGCTGCTGTCACTGCTAGTGACATCAATTTTTGCGATCCATGTCATTTCATTCCACAAGATAAATCCTTTCTATCCCACGTGCTTGGAATAGCAGTTGGGCTGGCCCTTCACTACAGAACCACATAACCCTGGATGAACTCTGCAGAATGGAGCTACAGCTCTGGCAAACCTTTCTTGCATTTGCAATGAAAATAGAAATTCTACAAGCACTCTGTTTTGTGACATGTTGTGAGCTTTTAGATCAGCTATTTTCTGTAAAAATATTTAGTGTAGTAGAACAGAGCAAAAAAACAGAGACAGATAACAGGAGTGGCCTAATGAGCCCTGAGCTGGCTGTGTGTGTGTGTGTGTGTGTGTGTGTGTGTGTGTGTGTGTGTGTGTGTGTGTGTGTGTGTGTGTGTGTGTGTGTGTGTGTGTGTGTGTGTGTGTGTGTGTGTGTGTGTGTGTGTGTGTGTGTGTGAGAGAGAGAGAGAGAGAGCTGACTAAATAGCAGCTGGATCTAATTACAATCATAATTTAGTTGCGGCAGGTTCCATATTTCTACCATATTATTGCTGTTTTGGCTAATTTGATTCTATTTACATGTATTTGCATTGCTTTTATTGTATTTTATTGACTCTCTCAGTTTATACACACACACATTCACGCTAAAGGACTGCAATAGAAATAAACTCTTCAAACCTTTCACCACTTCTTTTTGCATAATATGCCAAAAAAAGAGCATTTATTTGTCAATAGAGATCTCAGGTCAACTGCCATATATCTCCAGTTGACATCATTCATAAAGGATGGTCAAGCTCTCTGGCTATCATGTATTTTATTTACAGATCTCTGTTGTATACATACATTAAAAGCCAAGCATGTTTTGTTGCACCTTCACTCCTCCTTGACACCTCGCTGACTCTTGGTTCAGATTCTCATTCCATAAATCCATAGCTTTAACACCACTCATACTGTATATCCCCATCTCATGCTTCTGCAGCTTCCCATGATGATGACACCATCCTTGACAGCTTCGATCCTCACACACTCTCCTCCTACATTACCTCGCTGGATGGATGGAATAGTTTCAAGGCCTTTTCCATTCCACCTTCCATTTGCCCTTTCCTTCTCTCAATGTAACATTCCACCACTAGCTTAATTGGAATGCACACAGCGTACTCCATAGCCAAGTCTCGTCCATTCAGATTTACCTCAGGGGCATATATTTCTTTTACTGGCTCTCCAAGTTTGACCACATCACATTCCCACATGAGTGGGACAAATCACCAGACCAATTTTCCAGCCATCCGTTCTGGAGTCCCAGCGCACGTACGTTATCAAATCCTTCACAAGCTTACCTCTACTACATAGTGCCGTACCGTATATCATCATCCAAGATTTTCCTGAAGCCCACACTCATAGCAGCTCTTGTACATATTTTGGGAGCCCTAAGAAGATGAGAGTATGCCTCCACCCTGAGTTTCTCTCCTTGGGTTCCCTGCATCTTTTTGCTTGCACGGGAAAGCAAAAATACCTCACCTACACTCATTATACCCACCCTGATGTTGCCACAGTGTGGCTATTACATCATGTTATAGCATGAAATACTGCACATGAACCATATGAACCTTAGCATCCTTTTTTCGGGCATGCATAATAGGCGGAACATTTTGTGAAAACACATAAACATTCTGTGAAAATACCATATCAACTAGCTCGTAGATCAGCTATTTTTGGAGAAGGGATTTGTTATACATGGGTGGAAAAACTAAGGGGCCAAGTACAGACTTCTGGGGGACCCTGCATGGTCAATACAATATACAGAGAAATTGTACCTAAACAAATAATAAACACATCATTTCACAGACAAACCACAGATTTGACATGATTTCAAGAAAGTAATACAATCAGTCAGTATTTAGTTGTTTAGTTTATATCACTAGTTTATTTTAGAAAGAAAGTTAGGAATGTGGCTGTAATAATGGCATTCATACAGATCATACTTGTCTAGTATGTATGCACTGCTTAAACACACTCCTTTGTTACATTATATATTTGTGACATGTTTGTATTGAATGAAACACAAGCTATATACTGTAGGGGTGATCAATAATCCAGTGAAACGCAACTCTTGGACATCTTACATTTTCTCCAGCTTGTTTATCTCTGACTCTCATCCACTATACAAAGCCTCTCTCTCGAGGATTGCACTGGAGCTAGATGCCCGTAGTATTGTGTATAGTGCATGTTGCCCCTTCCATCGGTCTGTGAGCACAAAAACAAAACAAAACAGAAATGTGCAGTTCAAGCAACAGGTATGTGAGCAAGTGCACAAATCAAAACGTAATGAGCGGGCGTGTATGCATGCACAGCATATAAAAAAAAGAATACAGAAATATAGGCTTACTGCATCTGCACACTGAAAAATAAACTCCCAATATTGAATTAGTTTATTCACAATTTATTCTGCTCATTTATTACTCATTTATTCTGCCACTGAACCCAACTGGGTTGCATGTGCACAACAAACATATATGCACGCACGCACGCACGCACGCACGCACGCACGCACGCACGCACGCACGCACGCACGCACGCACGCACGCACGCACACACACACACACACACACACACACACACACGCACACACACACACATTCAGAGAATAAGCATAGACTCTAGTCTAGACCTTCTCTTATAACCTTGAAACTTTTTGGCCCTGCCATCCTTTTTGCCACTCTGCCACCACACCAAATCCTCACGGGGGGCCAACAGCTTCATCCTTTTAATTTTCTCCTCTGTTGCCTTGTAACCCCTAACGCTGTGCCATGGTACCATCGCTTATTACCATAACCATGCTCATAATGCCTGCAAATTTCATTACGCTTGTCTGTTGAAGTTATGGTTGGGGTTTTATGTGGTTTTTATTATTGGTGTGAGGCTGACCGTGGGCTGCCGTTAATAACGGCCGAGGCGGCGGTTTAACAATGACACTCCATTAACGGGTGCATGCGCCACGGAGCACAGCCCGGATAATGTTATTAAACTGATTATTCAAGCTCTCTCTGCAGCCTTTCCTCTTCTGTGGGCCATCCTTCGTTGGGTGCCTGCTTTAATACTCTCTACTATGCATCTCCCTCTGCAACTCTGCAAACTTCTGCACCCCTAGGTCAACACTAGGACTTTGGGATTAAGAAAATAGCTCACTTATTGAGAGAAAATCCATGTCCAGTCAGCTGAAAGGCCAGCAAGAACTGTTCTGTTTTGCCCTTTGAAGCCGCCATGGGCGAAAAGATTCTTTCTCCTCTGTTGACATTGGACTACTGCTTAATTTATACTTGGTTGTGCGCTGGTGTTGCGCACAACTATATCAGATCTCCAAGTTCACCCACAAAGTTGTTGTTATGTTATGGTAGTTTTTACAGCGGCAACAATGTAGCAGAAAGGTTAGTCCCTGGGCTAGGGCTGGTTCTGAAGGGAGAAGTGTGTTCGCTCCCAGTAACCTTTTAACCTGTCTTGTCTCAGACAACTACTAGAATTCTGACATGCAATCATCTTGAGGGCTCAGTCAAGAGTCCTACATATCTCTATTTTAGTTTATATTTGGAAGTATTTTTTTAAAGATATATTTTTGGGCTTTTATTGGATAGTGTACAGTATGGTGACAGGAAATGGGGAGAGAGATGGGGGGTGACACACGGGCAAGGGCGTTGGGATCGGGAGTCGAACCCGCGACACTCCGTCAGGCTGGCTTAGCAGGCTAGGTGCCCGGACCACTACACTAGCCGCCCGGGCCTATTCTTGGAAGGTTTTGAACATTGCCAACATTCCCATCGTTGAAAGTGGTTAACAGCTAGAAATGCACTCAAGGGAGATACCACCCCGTGCCACACGCTGTGTCAGTGGGTCAACTCCATTAGCACTCCAGCATACTCCTGTGGTGCACTGCGTAGGCGGAGTCTCCGCGGCATTTAAAAGCCTTCAGTCGGCAGATATGCTGATATACAGCTCAGTGTAAGTGGTTAGATCACATGGCTGATATACTAACATAAGCACGACATGCTGGGAAAGGTCTGCTAGCATGAGCGTGATGGTACAGTCAGACACTGAGACACATGACTATAAGAGGGCATTTTGCCCAAATATTCCTAAATGAATCAATATGGCGATTACAGCTGATGACGTTTTTAGCAGAGTACAATACATGCAATAAGATAATATTCAGAGAGACCGGTCCTGGTGTTAAAAAAGCCGTACACAAATGTTGTGTCAAACCATGTGACTTCCACTGGAAATGCATTGCGAGCTTGCATCAGTAAACAAGTCTCATGCATCTAGCATCCAACAATGTTGTATGCTAGATGCGAAGGTGTGAGTCAGGCCTAACAGTGGGCACACCTTGAGATCACTCAAATAGTAGAAATAGTAGGCCTATGCGAAACAAAATAATCTGAGATAACCTTTAACCTGTGTCAAAGAGAACAAGCACTCATCAATCAGTACAATGTTTTTTTTTTTCTTTTTTTTTTTTTTTTACTCACAACCATCATACCATGCATAAATCCCCATCTGTCCCATCAGTCCTCATACCTCAAGGTTTTACAGTGCGGCCTCTTCGGGTGGTTTTAGCCTGCTTGTCTGCACAAGTGTCCTGTTCGTTCACCTGTGCTATTAAGATAATATTCAGAGAGACCGTTCCTGGTGTTATCAGTCAGCCATCTTTATTTTAGAACTATACCTGCGTCCCCGCAGGGGGCAGTCTTATCTCTTATCACAACAATACATACCAATAAAACAGAATGAGCATACAATACAAGATAATGCGCATACAGCAGCCAGAAGGTGATTAGTAACATAGTTGTTCGTTGGCATCAATATCTCACTGGTCATGATTAATGACACAATGTTATTTTCTGCCCTGTGACAGATATCATGCAAAGCTATTTGTTTAAGTTACTGCCTCTTGCCACCAGAAAATGTTTCCCACTGCATATAAAGAGCCATGCCCTCCCTCACCACTTGTCATCCTTTTTCACCAGGAGCCGGTGCACCGAAGTAATATAAAGATGAATGCATGCGTCCCATTTAGTCGTTGAAGAATCTCAGCTTCGCGCCAGATCAGTCTCTATCCTTTTAATACTCTATGGGACACACACAGAAAGATACCTAAGGAGGAGGTACAGGAGTAGCTGTCTAGGAAATGGAAGTTAATTTGACCCCTGTCTCCTCAGTTCACCCCTGTCTCCCCCTGCTTTGTGTCTTCAAGTGTCATTGAGCAACACATGGAACCGCTGCTCCCGATGAGCCGGTGCATGGTTGCCTTGCATGGTTGCCACCACACACAACCCAATAACTGGAATAAAATGGTGGCATTGTACAATACATTTAATAATGATTTAGCTCCCTATATTTTTTTGTCACTGCACATTTGCACATTATGTCAAATCTGTCTTCTGCATTTACATCTGCGTGTGCCGAATTTGAAGTCGGTGGGGCGAACGGTTCTCGAACAGTACACACACACAGACAGAGACTTGGTGCATTTATAGATACTAGACTTGTACGTGCCCGTCGGCCACCGGCCTACTTGGGAACGATGCAACTTGGGAACCTAATAATACCCGTTGTCAACTTGTCATAGCACCCGTTTTAACTATCTGTCTGTGTCCCTTTTGTGCCCATACTGTATATGGAGATATCTGTAGTATGCAATCCCTGTTGTCATAGCACCCATTTTTACTGTCTGTCTGTGTCCCACATGGAGATCTCTGTATCTGTCTGTCTGCCTGTGTGTGAAGAGTGCAAACTGACTGTGAAATGTAGACTGCATGGTTAAGTAATCAATTGGCAGGTGTGTGGTTGCCATGGCAATAAATTGGCTGAGGCAGAGGCTGGAAATTGCACAGGTGAGTGGATTTAGGCTGATTATAGGCCTACTGGTAGAGCCTGACCAGAGCCTTTTGTGGTGGTTCTGAAGAACCGTGGGTCCGACCGACTCGATACTGGGCAATGCACTCCCTGTGGGGGTGTGGAATGCGTGTGTCCATTTGAAATCGCTGGGGCAAACGGTTCTCGAGTTTAGCATTACAACCGTACACACACACATGCACGCAGACACACACAGAGAGACGTGGTGCATTTATAGTAGGATATTATGGTTAAAAAAAAAGTTTGGTTCCAGTCAGAGGAGAGTTGATTCACTTCCTGTCTCTCTACAGTTCTATACCATCCTGCCTAAATAGGACATTTTTTTTAAAAGAATTATAACAGCTGCTAAAAGGTAACCTCAGTGTAAACTGTATACAGTGTCACACATTGGCCTATTAGATGAAACCGTCACTATATACTGAACATGACTTCTAATTGACCAAAGCCCTGCATGCAGTGTCAGGCACTGTTAAAGGTGTGCCGTGATCCCGTTCCTGTTCTCGCCACGGTCACTTGGCTCCGTACGTTCATTCCGCATATGTTGTGTCAAATGGCTGGAAATGAACGATTGAGGTTCAACAGAGAGAAGCAGGTGTTCTCCCCTCATTACTCCTCAACAATGCCCCATCTGGTGCGAGCCGAGGTAGAGCTGCTGCCACCGACTCCCCACCAACTGGGGATCAAACCCTCGGCGAGAGGCTGACAGGGGGAAACGGAAAGGGATGGGAATTGGGAAATGAGGAGGAAGTCTATTTTTCTTGCCAAAACAACAAGGTTAATGTTTTCATGTGGCGAGAAAGGAAATCATTGGATTGTAAGAGCAGGAACCTGAGGCAGCAAGCAGATTGTACACAGCATGTCCACATATGACGACTGACTGTTGTGTTGTATCGTACACGCAGGGGAGTCTATAGGGCAGGGGTGCCAAAAAGGTAGATCGCGATCTACCAGTAGATCACAAGGGCTGTGCAGGTAGATCACATTACATGCCCCTAAAAATATATATTTAATTTAAATTTTGCCACTTGAATTAAGGTGACTTGATTGACATTTAGAAGGGCCTGTCAGCTCAAACCCACAATGTATTACTTTGTGCAAGATTGTTGTGCACAAACGTCTGTAGCATTACAAAGTTATATACTGTGGAGTAAGGAAACAGCAAGACAGGAGACCTTGGGTGCGTCGAGGTAGTTTACTCACTTTCCACATTGTCACACTGAGGGGGGTTTACCCCAGGTAAACAAATTTCAGCAATGCGATCTGATAACGTTTTTTGGTGGGTAGATCTTGTTGCATCATAGTCATTTTGAAAGTGGCTCTCAAGTCAAAAAAGTGTGGGCACCCCTGCCATTGAGAATGCATTGGGCGTTTAAGTTAAATACGGCATATTTTGACAGAAACTGCCTGTCATAATTTCTCCCCCCTCCCTATTCCAAAGCCCCCCCAGGTACATTATATATTTAAACTATTTTCAGCAATGGTACACTTATTCTTTCAGTGGGTATAGATCTTGTTGAGCTGGTCATTTTGAAAGTAGATCTCACATCATAAATGTGTGGGCACCCCTGATGTAGGACTAGTAGCATGCCAAAGTTTGTGCTATTGCCATTGAGAATGCATTGGGCGTTTAAGTTAAATAACTCCGAAACTACAAATCATTTCAAAGTAAAAAGTTCCAGCATGTGTCTCCACAGTAAGCTGAATTATAAAATGTGTGAATAGAGTTTCTAGGTGAAAGTAATTTTTTGACGTGCCATAGAGCTGCCATTGAGCCCCATTAGAAGTTTCTCAAATTTGAAAGCACTATATTTCTAAAACTATGAAACATTTCAAAGATTTATTTTCAGGCAAACATGTCCACCGTAAGATGAACCTAAATAGGTTTGAATGGGGTTTCTAGGTGTAAGTATGTAGGACTAGTAGCATGCCAAAGTCTGTGCTATTGCCATTGAGAATGCATTGGGCGTTTAAGTTAAATACAGGGGGGGACATATTTTGACAGCAGAAACTGCCTGTCATAATTTCTCCCCCCTCCCTATTCCAAAGCCCCCCCAGGTACATTATATATCTAAACTATTTTCAGCAATGGTACACTTGGGTAGATCTTGTTGAGCTGGTCATTTTGAAAGTAGATCTCACGTCATAAATGTGTGGGCACCCCTGCTATAGGGCATATTTACAAAAATATTTATATCAATTATTTTAAGCCTAGAATCAAGCCATCCAGGATCTTGGTGAATCATGCCTATGGAATCTTTGATTTTGTGGGGACATTTTATTATAATATAATAACAATAATAAACTTTATTTATATAGCACCCTTCATGTCATAAAATGCAACGCAAAGTGCTTTACAGGGCAACAGAAGATAAAAACACAAACGTAAAGTAACAATTAAGCAAGCAAAAACACAGTGGCCTTCAGACAATAAAAACCAATAGCAAGGAGCATAAAACAGCAGTATAGGCTTCTACATTTAATAAATACCCTTTGTTTAGCGGTTTTCATTGTCATTTTTTCACAGAATCAAAGGTTTTATGGTCATGATTCACTAGGATGCTGCATGGCTTGATTCTAGGCTTAAAATAATTGATATAAATATTTTTGTAAATCTCTATGGGAAAAATGAATGGCTGATTTATCAGTGGAACCAGAAAACCACGCCCACTGCTATGCCCTATTCACCTATTGGAATCCAGGCTACAATGGCAACATATCAGACTGGACTTCCAGTATGATATTTAGCCTATTGAATCTATACAGTGTGTGTGGTAGTGACGTGTGGTTTGTTTCAGAGCCATAGAGTAAGACAGAGTTACGACAACTCCGTTCACTTCATGGGGCCAGGGCAGCTCTTCTACATAGACTTCTATTGGTTTGTCCACGTTTGTCCCTTCAAATGGGGACAGCTGGAAATCTCCGGAATGCATTGGAGTCTATGGGCTCGCACGAGTACATGAAACACATGCCCAGGCTGTTTTCTGCCCCGTCAATGTCGGAACTGTGTCTTACTCTATGGCTCTGGTTTGTTGGCAGCTGGCAGCTGCACTTGGAGAGCCACAGGTGTTGTGTACAAACTTCCAGAGATTGATCTTACATCATGCGCTGTTGCTGTTCTAAATACATCTGACTGTGTTGCCCGCCTCTGAAATGCAGATACATATGTGAGTAGTAGTATGTAATGGCCCCAACATACTCATTAAAACGCATCACCAATTTGCTGCAATCCTATACGTTTCATGTCTGTTGTCACACTCTCCCGACTGAGGGATATATAGGCTAATTTTAATGATGTCCACAATAAAGATGGCAGCGCATCTTGTGTATCGTATGCTTTAAATAACTTTATTGACATTGTTAACTAGAAAGCGGTGCTCTGCGGAGTTGTTATATTGGTGTGTAAAGCTGTTGCTTTATGATCAAGACCGGATTAACAGTGTGATGTCCTCGGGTGACCAGACATTAAGTGCCTCCCTACTCTCACTGTGCATGTAAAAAAGTTACATTTATTAAGACCATAGATTTACCTGAACGTATATTCCTATAGAAGGCTCCCCAGCCCCCACAAATACGCAGTATAACATTATAGGTGGATATGGGCCTAAATGTCATACCTGCACTTATATTGATAGTCAAATGTTACTGCAACTCACATCCCAAGTTGGCTCGTCATGCTAAATGTAATTAGTAGTTAAATTCTCAAAACCCTCCAACCTGATTGAAATACAGGTTGTCATGTTTGATGGGGAGCGTGCAGCTCAGACGAGAGTGCTGAGGTTGTCTCTTAACATCGGTTGTGGTTCAATACAACAATGCACACAATACATCAAAAAAGACATCATTGTACATAAAAATACATTATATTTGCCAGTAATGGCTTCATTTTTAGAAATCCCGATTGTCTTTCATTTGTTTACATTTTGTCGAAAGTCATTAAAACACTACTGAACATACCTGGATAATTGAGACAATGTTAGTTCAACACAACTGCACAGTTCACGGACATTTGAATTTCATTCTGAATCAATCTTTTCTCCAGGGACTGTTTTCACAGCGAGATTTTTCTTCCACAACTCCCTCTAAAGACCAAAAATGGTCATCAGTAATATCACGTACAGACTGTAGCCAATCATCTGAACATGACAGATACAGATCATCATATTAAATCTAACTTGTGTAAATATCATTGTGGATTCAGGAAACCACATTATAAATGCTTAAACCAAACCCAAAACCGTCTTAAAATATACAATAATGATTACTTTTTATTTTATTTATATTTAACAACTGAGCGGTGCTAGCCGCTCCAAGGAACAGCTTTGTGTGTATGTATGTATGTATTTGGTTAAAATGGGTAAGGTTTTAAAAAAGGCAAAAGCATGCTCTGTTGCACTGGCCTAAAAGTGGGTCCTCTAAAACTGCTTCAACTTCTGAGAATGTGTGTTTGGTTCATTAGCCACCAGATGGCATACCTTATAAGTATGTATGTATGTCTGTATGTCTGTATGTATTTAAAAGGGGGGCTTTTTTGTAAAATCCCAGCCTACAATACCTTAATATATTTAAAATCCAAAGTAAGGTTACCAGTGAAGGGCAACCTGCCTATTCACTGGGGACTATGCAAGGCAGAGGCGTCCACCCCCCTGAGTCCAAGTTAGACTAGACCGCATACCTAAACCATGGTCCGAACCCATCCTCTAAAACACAATGGTAAAATGGATATACTTGGTAAAAAATGGACATTAATAAAACAACCTAAAAGAGTAAAAGTTCACAGCAAGGCCTGGATACAATTTATTTAATTGAACAGAAAGATGAACATAAAAATGAATGAGGTGTGAGTGTACTAACTTGTGTAAATATCATTGTGGATTCAGGAAACCACATTATAAATGCTTAAACCAAACCCAAAACCGTCTTAAAATATACAATAATGATTACTTTTTATTTTATTTATATTTAACAACTGAGCGGTGCTAGCCGCTCCAAGGAACAGCTTTGTGTGTATGTATGTATGTATGTATGTATGTATGTATGTATGTATGTATGTATGTATGTATGTATGTGTGTGTGTGTGTGTGTGTGTGTGTGTGTGTGTGTGTGTGTGTGTGTGTGTGTGTGTGTGTGTGTGTGTGTGTGTGTGTGTGTGTGTGTGTGTGTGTGTATGTATGTATGTATGTATGTATGTATGTATGTATGTATGTATGTATGTATGTATACATGCACGCACGCACACGCACACACAATAAAAGTAGGCTATAGTTGCACCGCTCAGTTCCGATGGGTCTGATTTTCATTATTGAAAAGAAAATAGCAGATCTAGAATCTTTATTTTACAACACATTGCAATGTGTACAAACCAGATCTATAAATGCCTATATATTCACTACTTTATGAAGTTTCTCCCCAACAGCGACGATATGTGAAATCACCAGCGAGGTACGAGACGACTTCACAAAAAAGTGCTGGTTCAGGATCACATTATAGGAAATGGGAGCACCATAGATTTATATGGGCAGCGCTGTTTCCATAAATCGGGGTCAGTTGGCTCTCTGTTTCTCTCAGTGGTATACAGTGCAGCAGTTAATACCTGTGATTAATTGGAGTGATTGGCTGCTGTTCTTTTATATGACAGTCAGCCCATTTATCTGTTCTCTTGCAGCTAGCTAGCCCCTATTTGGTACTCTGCTGTAGGGGTGCAACAGTTAATCGAACTAATCAATTTAATCGATAATAAAATGATCGGTTTGAATACAATAATACATTTTCAAAAGATCTACAAACTCACAGCGCTTTTGTGTTTGTAGGTTGTTTATTTTCTGGTTAATCTGACTAATTAACTTTATACCAGTAGTTGATTATAGCCTATAGAATATATATAGGACCTTGACAGCAGAGGAACGAAAGGTACATGGATATATAATTTGGACCTTGACCATGTCATTTGACCTTTAAAAAAATACAAAATCAAGAGTTACCCATATTAGAGCAGTACTGATGCGGTACTCTCATCAAATTTGATCAAAATCCACGCATCCATTTAGATTTTGACCTTTAACTTGACTGTAACCTAAATTGGCTTTTGACCTTTTTAACACAAAAATGTGACTTAACCCGCATCCCTATTTTTGGCACAATGCATCGCCATGCCATGTTTGGCCATGTCGTGTGACATCATCATCATACCAGAAGTTATGCAGGAACGAAAGGATAGAGTGAGGACCGGGAGCGACAGCCCCGCCCCCTGCTATTCATTTTAATGGAAGTTGCTCAGTGGCGTTTTGAAGCACCCGGAAGACTGCTGGAATTAAGTACCATTATAACTCAAGGGCTCGAGTGAGCGGAAGTTGAGAGCGGTCTGAAATTTGAGGTCAGGGTTGACGCACGCTGTGCACATGACGTCACTGAACGTCCGTCCCCCTCCATGAGCATGCTGCAGTTCCACTTTTGTCCAGTAGGTAGTGGGAGCTTCAACGTTGGCCAGCCCTTCTCGGGGCTTGGGGAATGCCTACTGAGTGGCAAAAAAAAATACTTTCTGGCCTTGACAGCCCATACATCCCAAATAGAAAAGTCCTATCTGATTGCATTACACTCACTTTGCCACTCATTTTGGCGCTCGATTTGACACTCACTGTACCCTCTATTTCCAAATATCCACAGTATATAATAATTAATCTGTTTGGGACAGCCTACTTATCATTTTCACCCAAATCTAGCCATCCATTCCCAACACAATCAATGAATAAATTATTGAATTAATTACAGTAAAGATGGTGCTGCCCACACAGCTTCGCTGCTCCTAGAGTATAGCCTAGAGCAGTGGTTCCCAAAGTGTGGTCCGGGGACCCCCAGGGGTCCTTGAGGGAGTTCTAGGGGGTCCCCAGATAAATGATAGTTTGGAACCCTTAAAGGGACACTTCACCCTTTTTGCAAAAAAAAATATGTTAATGACGTTTAGAAGCTTTAGAAAACTTTCCTGGGGGTCTTTATGTGTGTAATATGTGGTTTTAGATATTTTAGATTGTAGCAGTGAGCCCAGTGTCTCTGATGTCATGGACACTCGGCTCACTTCCTTCCTGGACTACATGTTGTCTCAGTAAGACAGCCCTCCCCTATCCACAAGGAGGAGCAGTGCACCAAAGTATTATGGGAATTGTAGTCCAGGAAGGAAGTGAGCCCAGTGTCGATGACATCAGAGACACTGGGCTCACTGCTACAATCTAAAATATCTAAAACCACATATTACACACATAAAGACCCCCAGGAAAGTGTTCTAAAGCTTCTAAACGTCATTAACATATATTCTTTTGCAAAAAGGGTGAAGTGTCCCTTTAAGACAGACCCTTAAGGGTCTGTAACTCTGAGAGTGTACAAATGGAACCAAATGGTCCCATTAGGGTCCATTTGTCAAAATCCACCCATCCACCCAATTAATCAATGTTAATTTAAATTAACATTGATTTTACAATATAAATTGGGGGTCCTTGAAATTTAAAGGGTTGAGAATCACTGCTGCCGTATAATTCTTCTGTTATGGGGGTTCCCTGACATATCTCTTCAAATGGGGGTCTGCATACATTTGGGGGTCCTTGACATGAAAGAAGTTTGGGAACCACTGGCCTAGAGCAGGGGTTCTCAACGTTTTTGGCCGGGGACCCCCGAAAATGCTTTAGGCAACGTCTCGGGACCCCCGCCCCGCCCCCTCCCGACCCCCAATATAAATTGACTGCTACAATAACCTTAAACCATTTTGGGCGGGAACCCCTTTTGGTGTTTTAAGCATTGTTATAATTTAGCTATTTAAAAATAGCAGATCTAAAAGCTCATAGCGCGCCACTCGGTGGCGCGCTATGAGCTTGTAGGTCTGCTATTTTTTTTTTGAAAATAATTTGGAGACCCCCTAAAATATTTTGGCGACCCCCCGAGGGGTCGCGACCCACGGGTTGAGAACCCCTGGCCTAGAGCAGCAATATTCAACTGTCGGACCGCAGGACAAATCCGGCCCATGGATCACATTCCATATTCCAATGTAAGAATAAGTGTCAAAACTAATTATTGGATGGTTGGTTGTACAAAACAATAGCATAGGGATGACACTATTCAAAAATTGAATGTTTTTGATAACCGCTCATCAAAACTCGTTAGCAAGTATGCTAATTTTCATCCTTAGTCCCTGACATCGTTGAGCATATAAAGCAATAAACGATATTACAGAAACGTCCCCCTGGCCTATACAGACATTTTTTTTTTTTTTTTAATATTCTGTAAATTCATTTTTTTAGTACAAACAGTGGCCAGACATAATGCAATTAGCACATAGATGTGTCGCAAGGTAAACGCTGCAGCAACAACACATGTTTGTCAATGCTTGCTGCTGTACAGTACACCTAAATCAAAGTTAGTATCATTATTAATTTAGTGAGTTGATGCTCCTGCATCACCTTGACATGTCTGTAAGGGTTTATTATTTGGTTGTGATGTAACCTTTGCAGGCCATGGTTTGAGTATTTAGCTAAGTGCACCGTGTAGGTTTTGCCATCTGCAGCGGACCTATTTTCTGTTTGACATATCCTTGTTTTTGATTGTGTTTTGGTCGGACATGTATCATCGAAGATACTTTGTTTTATTTTTGCAACATTGGATTGTTTTGAGCAGCCTTTTCTGTAAACCTTAATCAATAGGCCTACCAAAGAGAAGAAGAAGCCTCTCTGCATTTTTACTAATGCACCGACACAACAGTGGTCACAATTTTCCAAATCAGTTAAATTCTAGTCTATCTAATATCTACCTCACTGACACATGCCTTCTCTATTTGAGCGACCACATCAAACATGAGGTGGATGCTGGCAAATACTGCGGCATGGTCATGCTGGACCTCCAAAAGGCTTTTGACACCGTGAACCACTCCATACTGGTTAACAAGCTAAAGGCAATTGGTTTCGATAGCACATCAGTGAGCTGGATGCAATCCTACCTGGAGGGGAGAGAACAGATGGTGGAGGTGAATGGAACACTGTCCCCCCCCTCCCAGTGAGCTGTGGCGTTCCACAAGGGAGCATACTAGGACCATTACTGTTCCTAATATATGTTAACGACATGACTTCAGCTTGTGACTGCAACTTGTTCCTGTTCGCAGATGACTCGGCACTGCTAGTCTCGGACAGGAACAAACTGCAGGTGGAAAAGGCCCTCAGCTCTGAACTCGGTAGAATCTGCACCTGGCTCGCTGATAACAAACTATCTTTACACCTGGGAAAAACTGAATCCATTCTCTTTGGCTCTAATAGTAATCTCAGCAAGGCAAATGGCTTCTTGGTTAGAGTGGGTGACAATGTTATCACACGTAAAGATGAAATTACCTACCTAGGTTCCATCCTGGAGGCTAATCTTTCCGGTGATAAAATGGCCACCAACGTAATCAAAAAGGTCAACCATAGAACAAGATTCCTTTACAGGATCTCCTCACTGGTCAACAAAAACACCTTGAAGACCTTAACAGGAGCCCTTGTACAGGGTTTCTTTGACTATGCATGCACCTCCTGGTACCACAGCACCTCAAAGGCCTCAAAACCAGGCTCCAGACTTCCCAAAACAAACTGGTCAGGCTCCTACTTGACCTCGCCCCCCGAACCCACCTCACCCCTGCCCACTTCGACAGGCTGGAATGGCTTAGGGTCGACGACAGAGTACAGCATCTTGCAATGGGTCTGGTCCACAAGATTCGATACACCACCAAGATACCCATGTACCTGTCTAGATACTTCCTTAATGTTAACGAAGTCCACACCCACAACACCAGAGGGAGTGCAACGAACCATGTACAACCCAGATTCGGCACAAACAAGGGACTAAATTCTTTTCGCTCCTATGCCACCAAAATGTGGAACGCCCTACCAACTGTCATTAAGACATGCGAATCCCTTGACTCCTTCAAAACCGCTCTCAAAGGGCACCTACGGACGGCTGCAATTCGAAACTGGCCCCTGTAAAATCGGAATCCCTCAAACACGAACGCAAGGACAACAAAGAGACGGTCACGGCCACACAGCCAACTCAAGGTATGGCCACTGAGCCGACTTGGGGACCCAACGCAAGGACAACACAAGAGACGGTCACGGCCACACAGCCAACTCAAGGTACGGCCACGGAGCCGACTTGGGGACCCAACGCAGCTCCTCCAAGGAAAACAAACAAATTAACGGAGCTGAACGTGAATCCCCCCCACCGCCCACCCCTTCTTTTCCCTCACTGTATATGTTTCTTTTCCCTTTTTACCTCCTTTATGATGAATTCCTGTTCTGTCTATAGAAGTGTCTATTTGTACGTCTCTAAATGTTTTGATGATTTGAACATGGTGGACCCTATTGGAAACAATTGTAATGCTTAATTGGGTCGTCCACTCACAGTTAACAGCCTTTGTATTGAGTTTGTCCTTGAAATGTACTGTAATTCTGCAAACTGTTAATAAATTCTTCAATCAATCAATCAATCAACAATTCATACAATACAGTCAATCATTGACATTCAAATTCCCCCAAAAAAATATTCATGTGAAAGGACTACACTTCCTCCAGCGGAGGGATTCTATAGGCAGAGCAATAGGCCTATCACTGTCTGACACTGCAGGCTATAGGCTACTGATGTCCTAACGAGAGACAGTTCGCGCCACTTTTCAAAATCTCTTAATTGACTCACTGACTCCTGTGAATGCAACTTGAGACCAGGAGAACCAATGCTTATAGTTTTCATCGTCAAGAGGTGAGTTTTTGTTTTCTTTTCTTTAGCCTACATTAGGCTACATTAGTAGCAGAGAGAATATGGTGCATGGCTAATGGGCAGGCTACTTTTTTGTATTCTATTTTTCACTCAACGCCAACCTGAGCCGTGGCAATTTAGTCAAGCATTGCAATTGCAAAGTATAGGAACATTCCTTATCACCTTATGTCTCGATAAAGGATTTTATTAGAGGCCGCCTATAATAATAATGGCAGCGTCTGCTCTATCAATGACGTGTGTGTGTGTGTGTGTGTGTGTGTGTGTGTGTGTGTGTGTGTGTGTGTGTGTGCGTGCGTGCGTGTGAGAGAGACGTGTGTGGGGGGGGGGGAATTAGCTTTGCTCGCCTCGTAGGCTAATGTGACGTCTATTGTTTCGCGTTGTGTATGTATGTATTATTATTATTATTATTATTATTATTATTATTATTATTATTATTATTATTATTATTATTATTATTATTATTATTATTATTATTATTATTATTATTATAGTAGGCTACGTGACTGATATCTTTCTCATCTCTTTCTCTGCTTGCAGGCAGCATGCAGCGTGGGACTCTGCTGGACTATGAATCAGAAAACTTGCCTTGGGTAAGAGCTGTACTGAGTCTGAGCAGTTGGAAATTGAAATACATGAATAAATAAATAACATGTTTGAATTAATTTGAATAAACATGACATTTAGCTGTCACTCACTATAAGAGCTCCAGTCTATCGTTTACCATGCAGTCAATAAATGAGTGAGACAAACTTTAGTGTGGGTGCAAAACCACTTTCAAAGATGTAGTTCTCATTATTCAACGCAGTTTAAAATGTTAGAAACATGTCCATGGCATTCGTCTACTTGTTAAATTTAATTAATTTTCAGTCAGGTGGATTTCTTAATTTACCAGAAGCCAGTGCAGGCACTGTATGACTTTCTTTCCTGAAGGGGTCGCTAAAGATACCGTTTGCAAAGGAGGACTGCTATTTAGCCAATTTGTCTTAAAAACGATATATTGGGCCTACTCCTACTGTATATAGCCCAGTAAGCCCACTATGGGGGGAGGGGGTATTGTACACCCAGATGGGAAGAGAGAGAGAGAGAGAGAGAGAGAGAGAGAGAGAGAGAGAGAGAGAGAGAGAGAAAGAGGAGAGAGAGAGAGAGAGAGAGAGAGAGAGAGAGAGAGAGAGAGAGAGAGAGAGAGAGAGAGAGAGAGGGAGAGTAAAGAGAGTAAATTGAAAAAGAAACAATTTTCATAATGGAACAGCACTCTGACTGGAAAACACAATTATGGTCAAACTGTGGGCCACAGCATGACGGTAAACTTAAAGAGCCCCTCCGGCTTGGCCCTAATAGGCACAGAGTAGCCTACAGATGAGCAGCAGCACAGGGTCAGGCAGAACAAGTTTTTGTTCCAGGCTATTACATTCAAAAGTGCAATTTATGCCGAACACACATAGGTCTACTCTCTAATACCCTCCTTGATGAGTCATATTCATGTTTTGGAGGTGAGCCATATAGGCTATATGTACTCTCTGACACATCTCTACAGACAGACCCCTGGCAGGCTGTATTATAGCATATGATATTGTGGCAGTGGCAGCGGTGGCCGAACGGATAGCGGCGCGGTCTAGATACCGGAAGGTTCCCAGTTCGAACCAGCCGTCCGACACGTTAAAATTACCACCGCTGAAATGCCCTTGAACAAGGCATCAACCACTACGATGAAATGTGTTCTATATGAGCAGGGCCTGGCTGGAAACAAGTTCTTGAGCTTAGCCCAGATACCCTGGGTAAATATAGATTTCATTTCATTTCATTTCATATTATTCCTTGATTAAGTCTATTAAGTCAAACCAATGGCGGCTCTCTCTCTGCATGGTTACATCAATGCATCTAATTATAATATGTACCAATTAATCTGCATACATTAATCTGAGTTTGAACACAATAAAATGTATTATGTTTTAAATTAATTAATGATCCCCGGCACCATAGTCTTTTTCAAACAATAAACATCTGTTTTATTGTCCGGAAGTTAATCACTGCACTGCACTAGACAGTGTTTTCAGTCTATAGAAGTTGGTTTCGTAATAAATTAGTTGTTTGCTCGGGAAAATTAACGCAGGTTATGAATCACATTT